>NC_139538.1:97953870-98146482 GCF_965153285.1 Podarcis tiliguerta | reverse complement strand
CGCTGGGTTCATCAGTAAATGATGCTATCCCTCCTGAGTTGTGTTCTGTTAAGTATGCCACCTTTGACCAAGCGTTCAAATTGATCAGGAGTTTCAGGAAGGGTGCACTTTTGGCAAAGTGCGATGTAGAAGCTGCCTTCCGTTTACTTCCTGTTCATCCACATGACTTTAAGTTGTTGGGGTTCCAGTTGGATGGAGGTCATTATGTGGATAAGGCTATGCCTATGGGCTGCTCTATATCCTGCACAGTTTTTGAGGCCTTCAGTACATTTTTGGACTGGGCTTTGCGTACCACGACAGGTTTTATGGGCGTGACCCGTTACCTCGATGATTTTTTATTAAGTTCTGCAGCCAATTCGGAGGAATGCCTGCTGCTTTTGCAGGCTTTTAATGACCTAGCTCAGGAGTTAGGGGTTCCCTTAGCGGCTGATAAAACTGAAGGCCCAGTCTCAAGGTTGTCTTACCTCCGGATTCAGTTGGATATGGTGGCATTACCTTCCGCTCTGCCTGAAGTAAAGTTGATGGCTTTGCATGACATCCTTATGGAATTCTTGCCAAGGGAGAAAGTTACCTTGAGGCAGATTCAGTTCCTGTTGGCCCATTTGAATTTCGCGTGCAGGGTGGTGGCGCCTGGTCACCCCTTTTGTGCACGATTAGCAATACTGTCAGCTGGCCTGCGCTCACCCCATCGCCGGGTCTGGTTGCCCAGTGAAGTCACGGCAGACCTGCAGATGTGGCTTGAATTCCTTAGGGAGTTCAGTGGTGCATCCTTGTGGCAGGATACCTTGAATCTGCAATTCGATTTCCAAGTCCATTCGGACGCTGCTGGTTCCTTGGGCTTTGGGCTGGATTTCTGTGGCCTGGGATCTCCTCACACCCCAAAATAGTGCTACTGTTCCCTGTAGGGGACAGCTGTAGGAACAGCTGAAAGGACACTTCTTGCCACGGCCCTCGGTGGTAGCTTGCCGCAATGCCTTCTATACAAAGCAGCAGGCCCCCAAAGAAACCATAACGTATGTGACCTCTCTCTGCCAGGCTGCCCGGCTCTGCAACTTCACAGAGCTGGAGAACATGCTCTGTGACTACCTCGTCGGTGGCTTGAGGGACGAAAAGCTGCAACAACGCCTCTATGCCAAGAAGGACCTAACGTTCCAGTTTGCTTTGGAGAAGGTCCTGGCAACCAAAGCCACTGAGACGTCTGCGCAAGGTTTCCAGCCAAGCCCGTTGCCCAATCTGAAGGTCCACACAAGGACCTCACAGACGACTCCAAATCAGACAGGGAGGACATGTACCGAGTGCAGCAATGCACACAAGCAACACGCACACCACAACTGCCTCAGCCAGAAGAGGGGAACTGCACAAGCTGTGGGGAGAGCTACGAGTGGAGCACTTGCTGGTTCTCAGGGTATTTGTTAACTGCGCCATTTCAGCAATTTTTTGAAGCTTGTACTGCCAGTCCGTTATTGTTGGGGCTTCTTGTTCCTTCCACCCCTTTGCCACCAAAGTCCGAGCTGTGGCCATTGCATATAAGAATACCATCCTAAAGGCCTTCGGGATGTCCCTGCCAACAATGCTTAACAGAAATGCCTCTGGTCTTTTTTAAAAAGTTATTCCAAACATTTTTTTTCAACTCCTCGTAAATTAAGCCCCAGAACACTTTGATCTTCCTACATGTCCACCACATATGATACATGTCGCCATTACTCCCACCACACCTCCAGCAAATATTCGCTAAGTTTTTATACATCTTCGATAGTCTTGAGGGGGTGAGATACCATCTGTGCTGCATCTTTAACATATTTTCTTTGATGTTATAACACGCCGTAAATTTCATATTTATTCTCCAAAGCTCTTCCCATTCGGCCATCATTATTGGACGTCCACAGTCCTGTGCCCATCTAATCATTGTTGCCTTAACCTCCTCCTCCTTAACTTCCCATTCCAGGAGGAGTAGATATATTCTCAAAATTACCCTGATTTTAATTTTGTTTCGAGTTTAGAGGGCTGATTATCAAATCCAATCTTTTTATCTTGGGGGCTACTGTTTTATCGGGGGGCTTTGTATGTACCAGGGGAAGCTCTCCGGGCCAGAATCCTCCGACAACTTCATGACAGCTCGATGGCAGGACACTTTGGGCAACACAAAACCATGTTGTTGCTCACCAGGGAATTTTGGTGGCCCAAGGTGCGGGAAGATGTGAAGGAATATGTGTGAGGGTGTGAGACCTGTCAGAGAGCCAAAGGGGAGAGGGCAGCTCTGGCAGGGATATTAGAGCCTCTGCCAACACCAGGGAGGCCATGGGAGGTGGTATCAGTAGACTTCATCACTGACCTGCCCCGGTCCAGGGAGGAAACGGCTGTGTTGGTGGTGGTGGATCTACTCACCAAAATGTGCCATTTTGTGGCGTGTTCTCATGCGGTAACTGCAGAGGAGACGGCCTAATTGTTTGTGGAGCACGTGTTTAAGTTGCATGGGGTCCCTTCAAGGGTCATTATAGATAGGGGGACACAATTTACCTCAAGGTTCTAGCGCAAACTCATGAGTTTGTTGCAAGTTGAGGTGAGTTTCACCACCGCCAGACATCCCGAAAGCAATGGGCAGGCGGAAAGGGTCAATGCAGTATTACAGCAGTACCTGCGTTGTTATGTGGGGGAGAGGCAGAACGATTGGGTGGACAAATTAGCGCTAGCCAAGTTTACATACAACAACTCCGAGAATGTGTCCACAGGGATGACTCCGTTTTTTGCTAATCACAGGTGCCATCCTAGGGCTTTCCCTGGGAGGGGGGAGGAGTCGTGGAGTGTGCCAGCCACTGAACAGTTTGCGGAGGAAATGGAGGCAATTCAACAACAACTGAGGTTGAACAAGAGGCAAGCAGACAAGCATTGGAGGGAAGGGGAAACCCTTCGGGTGGGGGATAAGGTGTGGTTATTGACGCAAGGCTTGCCTTGGAAAGGGGGTTGTAAGAAACCCAAACCCAGGAGGGTGGGTCCCTTTGAAATCATACAGCAAGTCAACCCGGTGGCCTTTAGGTTGAGGCTGCCAGAGAGCATGAAAATTCATCCCGTGTTCCACCAGTCGCTATTGTCAGCATACCGGCTGGGCAGAGGGGAAGGGGAGGTGCCACCGCCAGAAGTCAAGGAAAGGGAGCGGGGACACCAGATAGAGGAAATTTTGGACTCGCGTTGGAAGGGTAATCAGCTGAAGTATCTTGTAGCTTGGGAGGGGCTCCCAGATCGGATAACACATGGGTGCCGTCAGATTGGGTCACGGAGGAGGGTTTGGTGGAGGACTTCCACGAGCTATTTCCCCATAAGCCACAACCCGCAGGGAGGTTCATGGAGAGGGCATTTGGGCCGACGGACGATGAAGAGGATTTTGAAGGGTTCTCAATCTCGGACCAAGAGGAAACACAGTGGAGGGAAGGAGTGAGTGAAGAGCGTCCGGTTCCATCAGGTGTTAGAGGTTGGGGTAATGTTTTTGATGATACCGAAGAGGAGGAGGAGATTTTCCTAGGATTTACCCCCAAGAAGCATGAGGAGGATGCATTGGGTGAGGCTCCTTCTCAGGAAAGGGAGGTGAGGGGGGCCTTTGAGGAGAGGGTGGATGTCAGGGAACTGCAGGCAGCGAGGGAGGAAAGAATTAGAGGATACAGGGAACAATCTCCACTGCTCAGTACTGAGTCCTCCTCAGAAGACAGAGAAGAGGATAGTGAGTCTGGGGAGGAAGGGGTGCTTCAGAGAGAGGGGGATCCACGTCACAGGGAAAGATGGAAGGGGCTGAGCCATTGGTTGTGTTGGTCTCGAGGGAGAGGGAAAAGAGAAACTAGTCAGAGCAACGCGTCATGAGAGACGGATCGCTTTGTTTATTCTGCATGTAATCTTGTCAGAAGGAAATAAAGAAAGGAATTTATGGCTGGCTGCCGGGAGTGTTTTATCTGCTAAGTGCAGCAACGCGTGCAGCTGGCTAGCTGACAATACCCTTCATAAACTTCCAGGATACATTGTCAAAGGCTTTCTCCGCATCCACTGCCATTAAAACGGCTGGCTTATCTGTTCTTAAATCCAGGTATTCCAGCTGATTTATAATATTTCTTTTTATTACTCTGGATCTGTCTACCGGGGAGAAAGCCTGCTTGATCACTATGGATAATCTTTTGGAGGATTATTTTTGTTTTTTCAGCTAAAATATATGTGTATAATTTATACTCATTATTCAGGAGTGACATGGGTCTAAAGTTAGTGATTGCTTGCTGATCTGTTCCCTGTTTCGGAATTAGTGTAATAAAACTTTCTTTCCATGACTCAGGCATCTCGCCCTCTTTCAGAATGTTATTCATAATATTTTTGAGAGGTTCAGAGAGAACATCCTCTAATTTTTTATAATAAATGGCTGGGAGGCCATCCAGTCCTGGTGTCTTTCCAGACTTAGATTCCTTAATGGCCCTTTGGATTTCAAATGCTGTAATGGGCGAGTTCAGGACTTCTCTTTGTTCATTAGTTAATTTTGATAAGTTGTTTTGGTCTAGATATTCTTTTACCTCTTCTGGTGTTTCTCTTCCTTCTTTATAGAGTTCTTTATAAAATTCCGCAAATCTTTTTTCAATTTCCTTAGGGTTACTTATTATTTTGTCTCCAATTTTGATTTTATTAATTATCCTTTCACATTCTTTTTTCTTTAGCTGCCAAGCCAGTAATTTGCCTGGCTTGTTAGCAAACTCAAAATTTCTGTTTCATTAATCTTAATTTTCATGCCATTTCTTCATTTATTATCATAGAATATTGTGACTGCAGTATTTTAACATTTCTCTTTATTTCCCCATTATCTGGTCTTTTATATAATTCTATTTCATTTTTCCTGATCTCTTCTACCACTTCTTGCTTCTTCTTTTCTTTCTGTTTTCTTTGGATTGAGTTTTGCTGTATAAAAAATCCTCTAAGGACAGGTTTGCTGGCATCCCAAACGATCTTTAAGTCAATCACCTTATTTAAATTGAAATTGAAAAATTCTTTTAAAGTCTTTTTGGCTTTGTCTAATATTTTTTCATCTTTTAATAGCCTCTCATTTAACCTCCATCTAAATACTCTTTCCCCCCTTAAGCCAGACAAATACTGCATTATGATCCGATAATGTTTTAGGTTGGATTTCAGTCTTAAATATTTTTGGTATTAAATCTTTTGATACCCAAATTGTGGCTGTTCTTCCGGTTGTGTTATTGGGATATGAAAAGTATGTGAATTATTTCTTAAATGGATTTTGAGTTCTCCAAGCATCATATATATTCAACATTTCTGTTAACTGAAAGAAGGTTTTTGGTAATTTCATTTGTTTTCTTTTTGGGGTCTTTTTAGTTCTATCCAGATCTGGGGCTACCACTCCATTCTGATCCCCTAGTAATATAATCTTTTCTCCCGTATGCTCCAAGATATTCCAAGATCTAATGGACTCTCTCCTCAAAAGAATTCCTGGTGTCACCCCCTTCTTCGATGATGTGTTGATCGCCGGGGCTATGCCAGGGGAGTTCGGGGATCAACTCCGCACTGTCCTGCCCTGTTTCCAGATGGACGGCCTCAAGCTAAAGTGGGGAAAGTGTCTGCTAGGAGTGCAACAGGTGGAGTTTCTGGGATTTACGGTGGATGCAGATGGGGTCCACCCAACTGGGGACAAAGTGCAGGCTATTTGTGACACCCTGGCACATAAGGGTAAGGCTGAACTCCAGGCCTTCTTGGGACTATTGAACTTTTACCATGCCTTCTTACCTCATAAGGCTGCTGCAGAGCCCCTACACAGACTGTTAGACAAGTGGGCCCCATGAGTGTGGGGGCAGTGCCAGGAGGCAGCGTTCCAAGCAGTCAAAGACTTGCTCGTCTCAAACTCAGTCCTGGCACACTTTGACGAGAGGCTGCTGGTGGTGCTGGCATGTGATGCCTCGCCCTACTGTGTCGGCGCTGTCCTGGGGCACCAACTCCCAGATGGGAGAGAGGTGCTAGTAGCATACTTTTCCCAGACCCTCTCCACAACCAAGAGGAACTATCCGCAAATTGTCAGGAGTGCGTGCAGGAGCCAGGCCCTGTGACTGGTAGGGCTTTACAGGACTGGGGCTTTCCTAAGTTTGTTCTGAAGAGGCAAGGCATGGCCGCACAGGTGAGGCTGATTGGTAACTCACAGCACCTGGCTTCCTGATCCTCAGACCCTTGGTTCCTTGACCCCTGGTTTCCTGCCCCTCGGACCCTTGGTCTCCGGACTCCACCCCACCTTCTTGCCCCCAGTCCCAACGTCCTAAGCTGGGACTTCGACTGCTCGTAAACCGGACCATGACACAAATAGAAAAAAAGGGCCTGGCAATTGTGAAGGGAGTCAAGAAATTCCACAATTTATTGTATGGATGGACCTGTTCGCCCCCGGGTAAGCAGACCCCTCAAGTACTGTCATCCTGCACCCTCAGGTGATCAATTTCCTCACAGGACACCAGTATACACTGGACCACCGACCCGGGAAGACGATGAGCCATGCGAACACCCTCAGCAAGCTGCCACTACCAGAGACCAGCCCTGACCCAGTGCCTGCACAAGAGGCTATGAGCCTGGAACAGCTTCCCGACCAACCCATTCAGGCACCAGAAGTAGCACACCACTCCACAAAGGATAAGGTCATTTCCTGGGTCCTGGACTGGGTGTGGCGGGGATGGCCCAACAGCAACCCCTGGCTGGAATTTGCGGGCTACACGACCCGCAAACACGAGACATACCCCAGGGTAGTGAGAATGAAGGCCCTTGCAAGGAGTTGTGTGTGGCGCCCAGGGATCGATGGGGAGATTGAGGCCTGGGTTAAATACTGCCAGACCTGCCAGGAGTCCCGCCCGGATCCCCTGAGGGCCCCCGTCCAACCCTGGAAGTCCGCCCGAGCACCATGGTCCCGCCTGCATGTGGACTTCACGGGCCCCTTCTAGGGAAGAACCTTCTTCATAGTGGTGGACTTATACACCAAATGGCTGGAGGTCGCCCTGGTTACTGTCCACTTCTATGGTTGCAGCCATCCAAGTATTATGGAGCCTGTTCGCGACCCACAGGGTCCCTGACACCCTCATTTTGGACAACAGAACAGCATTCATGTCAGAGGAGTTCCAGACTTTCACCGTGCAAAGCGGCATCCGTCACGCATGATCAGCACCGTTCCACCCTGCCACCAATGGCCAGGCAGAGTGCATGGTGCAGACCACCAAGGACACCCTCTGCCACATGACGCAAGGGGACTGGGAGTACCGCCTCACTGCATTTCTTCTAGCCCAGCACAGCACCCCCAGCATGACGACCAGCCAGAGCCCAGAGGAACTACTCATGGGTCAGTGCCTCACAACAAGACTGGACCGCCTTCACCCCAACAGAGCTCAGGACGAGGCAGTGGGGGGGGGGAGCAAGGACTCCCAGGCCTTCTGGGCCCCAGACCCAGTGTTCACAAAGAACTTCGGGCCAGGGCCTGCATGGGTCACCAGGGCGACATGTCCCATGCCTTACGAGGTATTAACAGAGGGGGGGGGGAATGCTGGTGCTGCCACTGCGATCAACTATGGTGATGATTCTGGGGGAAAACTAGGAGGAGAGCTGGACAGAGGAATCCCAAGGGGACAGCTGGGAGGTGAGGCCCATAAAACAGGAGGAACGGGCAAGGGAGGCAGAACCAGTAAGCCCAGCGGTGACCCCTGAGACCAAGCGGCCAAAGGAACCAAAGCCACATCCGAGCAGACCAGCGGCGCCCAAGCCAATGGCCCCATCACAGCCGGCAGCCCCGGAACAAGAGCTGGAACCAGGAACCCCTACCAAGGGACACCCCAGACCACAATGCATATGCAGGCGACTGGCATACCTTGATGACTGTGAATTAGAGGTGAGGGGTGTTATGTACTAAGCCTGGAACCTAGAACAATAGGCAGGTAGGATACTAAGATGCAACAACTGATTAGCCTTCACAAGGGGACTGGGAGTACCGCCTCGCCGCATTTCTTCTAGCCCAGCACATAATCAACCAGTCACGCAGTACTCATTGTGTACATAATGTGGTTTGGGGGGGAATTCAATCACTGTTCCTATGAGCTGAAATAAACAGCATAAAATAGCCGTGTTTTTTGCTGCACAAGACATCTTTTTTTCCTCCTAAAAAGTAAGGGGAAATGTCTGTGCGTCTTATGGAGTGAATGTGTGGTCCCTGAAGCTGAATTGCCCGAGTGCAGGGGCGAAAATCGGATCGTGTCTCATGAGGAGGGAAGGCTGCAGAGAGGAGGCTGCTGGGGTTCCTGTATCGGGCATATTTTGGTGTGTGTGTGTGGAGGCGTGTGAGTCGAGTTGCTGCACGGGAGAGCGTGTGGTTAAAGGGGGCGTTTGAGTGTCCTTGTGTGTGGTGCCTCTCGATCGCTGTACAGCATCCCAAGGCTACCATCTGTTCATCAGCCCTGTTCCCCTTGCCTAATTATTGTAGCGCCTTCCTAAGGATTCAATTCCGACTCCTATTTCGTTTTGCGCTCCCCACCGCATACGGTTTTAACTGGGCGGTTAAAGTCAGCCGCTGCTCCCCGCCTTTTGCTCTTGTCCCTTTCTGGCAGGGAGCGCACAGCTGCAGTGAATTCCTTTCCTGCCCTCTGCCTCAGGGTCTTACTGCCCACCCTCTTGTATTTTCGGTTGTTGTGTTTGCTCGGAATGGGCCAGCGAAGGCCCATTCCCCTTGCTCAGCGCATCTGCTTGCTGTGAGGTGACGCGGCTAGGAAGGAATTAGCAGGTGGACACGATCCTTTCCTCTTCCATTGCTCAGCGCCAGCTGCGGCACCGTCACCTCGCAGCAAGCAGACACGCTAAGCAAGGAGATTGGTGGCAGACAAATGCAACAAAGAGCAGGGAAATCCCCTGCCCTCGCGCCAAGCAGAGGGGAAAGGATTGTGTCCTTCCTGCTAATTCCTTCCTAGCCACACTGCGCACAGGCTCCAGCCCACACGGCTCAGCTTCCGGCAGCTAGGAGCGCAACTGGCAGCTGCCGCCGCCGCCTCCTCCCTGTGCTCAGGTGCTGCTGCTGCTGTGTCTAGGGAAGCATGCCAGGGACGCGCAGGCAGCCGGAAAACATGCAGGTGGGGGAGAGAGAGGGAATCTGGCTTGGGGGGGGAGGAGAGAACTTTTGCCTTCCTTTCCTCCCTTCCCTTAAACCCTTCTCCTGCATCATTAGCCACCTCCTTCTCAACACACCCCACGCGTGCTCCTTGTCCCTTCAGTGTTTTTCCTTCCCTCCCCACTTAAAACTCCTATCCTACAACATTTGATTCAGAATATTTTTTTTCTTGCTTCCTCCTCTAAAAACTAGGTGCACCTTATGGTCAGGTGCGCCTTATGGAGCAAAAAATACGGTACTACTTGACTCTGAGTTCATTTCACTTAGCTTCACATAATAAGAGAGGAATGTGGCAAGGAAGGAGTGGCAACTTTCCTTGGTGCAGTTAAGGCAATCTCCATTTGTCCTAGAGCCAAGATGGAAGAATGTGGGCTGCTTTCCTGTGGAATCATTTTCACTAATGTAAATGACTCTGCAGCAGAGTAAATAGTTAGGATTAAATCTACAGGAGAGTCCATTGCTTTTATCCAAATGTTACTCCCTCGCAATGTCAACTGAGAGTAAGATTGCCTTTGGCAAATAGCAAACACTCTTCCTTTATATGCAACTTTAATTGCAGATGATATAAAGGCAAGACTTCCGTTTGGTGGCGGGGGGGGGGGGTTAAGCCTTCCCTTCACTGATCAGAATCGTTGTGAAATCCACTCCTTGCAGTAATGGGCATGAGGAAAAAGGCTTCCCTTGGTGAAAATGGGGGTTTCCTCCCTAATTGTCAGTGGGTGGCAGATTTCATGGAGACTGCAGCTGGAGAGGAAAGGCTTTAACCAGCCCTCCCTGTGATCCTGACACTCAGTATGGTTTTTTCTAAAAAAAGAAACCCTACAAAGTGATTGCTAGAAAGAAAGAAAGAAAGCAAACAACAAAGAACAAGTGGAGGTAAAAAAAGAACCTCTAGGATTCAAAGCCAGAAATTTAAAATAATGTCTTATTAATGAGAGAGATGATTCATGGTTCATGTTGATACAAGAATGAATGTCAAACTCAAAATAGGCAAAACAAAGGCATTTGAAATCCTGCCTTTCCATCAAAAATGCCTAAGCCTAAAACAATAAGATCCACAGAATCAAAATAATCTCCACAATAGAAAAACTCTGTTAAACGTTGTTCACATAACAGCATCTGAACTTTTTATTTTATGAAACACCCAAACACAAGTTAAATTAAAACTCTTACACACACACACAACACCACTGCCACCTTACTTTTAAGAGTAAATTTAGTGTGCTGTCAGTTTTAATTAATAATAAAATAATTGAATTATTAATTTAACAAAATATAAATGAAACATCTTTTCCACATATTCCAAACCTGACCACTTAAAACTTCCAGTGAGATCTTTACCATATTTATTTGGAAGTATGCCTACTAATTTCCATGGGATTAGATGAAATGGCTTGGAATAAATAGAAGAAATGTGTTTTTCTGGGGATTTCTCCCTGTTTTTTAACAGGACAAATGGGAAAACAGGGGGTGGGGGACACACAAACACACTCAGGATTTATTTTTTTAGAATGCGTCAAATGCTTTTTAAACCAGTGCTTTCAAACTGAGCCAACTGGCACTGATCAAAGTTCTTAGATTTAAATGAAAGCTAGCTAGGTCTGTTAATGATACCATTGCCACACAGTGTTTGTTTGGGTTGCTAAACAAGCAACATCATTCAGACTCAATCCTGGGAAAGTATCTTATGACAGTGAATTCCATAAACTACTTCCATAAATTAAGGAGCATATTATGGGTAAAAACAAATGTAGCTTTCCTTCTTTGTGACTCAAATCACATATGAATGCTGTGCATGTACATCTCACTGTCACATACTTGGGGCAAGTCTCTGTCACTTGGATAGCATAGCCTATTGTTCTGTCCTGTCCCCCCCCCCCCAACAAACGGGTGCAACATCAATGAACAGCATTAGAGCCACCCCTCAAATCTCCGTTTGGATGGGCTATTCAGACACCAGCAGAATCAGTGTGTGGGAGATGGTGTGGAACTGAGTGATGAAAGATTATATGGCAGTGGGAAATTGGTTGGATCCCTTGTTAAAAGCAACTTTCCAGAGGTCCTGGGCCAGGTTCACTCCCCCGTCTTGGCCCCAGCTGGCTACTGGCTTTGTTCCTTTGGCAGAGAGGAGCCATCAGTCTCCTTGGTGTAAAGCACATAGCACTTGGCTCCTGAGAGATGAGGCAGGAAGCATGGTGCAGAAGTGTGGCTGAAGCACAGCCGCGTTTTGGCAGTAGGTAGGCACTTTAGGGGAGCTGCTTGCCAGCTGGCATCGTTCGTTAGCCTGTGCCTAGAACTGGGCAAAAGAGATAAGGACCTGGAACCATCTTCAACCATAACAAGAAGTAGGGCTTGTCCACTGTTCTCTCTGAACAATAGAGAGGTTAGTCTAGAAGTGTATAAAATTATTGGGTGGATTGAGTGGGTGGAGAAAAGTTTTTCTCCCTCTTTCATAGCACTAGAACTTAAGGACAGGCAATAAACCAAATGTTGGAAGATACAGGGCAGACAAAAGCAGGTATTTCTTCATGCAGCTCCTGGTTAGACTACAGTGGTACCTCTGTGTAATGGCTTAGGTTTTTCCTACAGAAGCGAGGCAGCTCCGGCAGTAATTATCTCAGATTTATTGCTTAAACACGCAAATCACTGCGGAGTTCAGCAGAGGCGTAGGAAGGTCAGGTGGTGCCCAGTGCAGAAAATTTGTCACCCCATCCCCCACATTGATTTTTTTTTTTTTTTGCCTGCAAAAATGGTTTTATGTTATTTCATATTTTCTTACAAAGGAATGTGGATTCTGAGCCTCTGATAACAACTAGGTGACTATGGACCGATACTTAAATCTACAGGATGGATTGTGTTTTGGCTTGTGTTATTTTATTTATATTTATTGTTTATTTATTTAATAAAATTTATTTTAAAAAACCCCTGCAAAGTGGTTTACCAAAACAAAAAACAAAAAAACACCACAGCAGTAAAATCAAGAAAAATTAATAATCCTACTTTAAAACATACAAAAGCTAAAATATTGAGATTAAGATTACTTCAACTTCCTAAGCATCTAGGTGTGCTTGCCTAAAGAAGAATGCTTTTAGCAGGTGCCTGAAAAGAGTCTAGCAAAGGCACATGCTTTGTTGAAATTTCAGCCTTCACAACATAGGAAAACAGCTAAGTAAACAGCTATTTTTGTGGAGGAGGGTCAAGATATTAACTGATATGCATGAAATTTCATATATAGCTATATAATCCCTAGTGTAGTAAGATAAGACCTTTGGAGCAGGCATTTTTTTTAAAAAAAGTTTTTTATGAACCACCCTAGCAGGGCAGTAATTGTTCCTTGATAATTTGTCAACCCCCCCCCCCTCCATGATGGCACCTGGGGAGACCCGCCCCCCCCCCCTTTCCAACGCCCCTGGAGCTCAGTCCTCGGCATCTTCTCCCAAGTTTGCTGTTGCTGAGTCTGAGCTCCGCCTCTTCCCTCCCCAGCAACGAAAACCCCACTTTCTCTTTCTTTCGCTTTCCTGCCTCTCGCGTATTCTCTCGAGCCTACGTGTCTTTGGGCAGGCTATTTCTGGTGTTCCTGTCTGAGTCCGAGCTCAAATTTACAGTCTGTGTGTTCCCCCTCGGATTCTCCCCTTCCTGTTCTTTGAGATCAGGCTCCTACTTAGCTTGGCTGGTCCTCTCCCACTTCACATTCCAGCCTAATCTTATCTCCCTGCGTCCCAGCTTTCTCAGCAGAGGCACAGAAGGCACTGAGCTGACACTCTGGTTACGAACTTAATTTGTTCTGGAGGTCCATTCTTAACTTGAGGTACCACTTCAGCTAATGGGGTTTTCCGCTGCCGCAAGGCTGCCGGTGTGCGATTTCTGTTCTCAGCCTGAGGTAAAGTTCTTAACTTGAGGTACTACTACTTCCGGGTTAGCGGAGTCTGTAACCCAAAGTGTTTGTAACCCAAGGTACCACTGTATAGCCTTTGCTGCTACAGGAGACAGCAATGACCACCAACCTGCATGGCTCTAAAAGAGACTTATTGGTAGCAACTAGCCAAACTGGCTGGGCTCTACCTCCACAATTTGTGTGGCACTGTGGGTTAAACCACAGAGCCTAGGACTTGCCAATCAGAAGGTCGGCGGTTCGAATCTCCCCGACGGGGTGAGCTCCCATTGCTCGGTCCCTGCTCTGCCAACCTAGCAATTCGAAAGCACTTCAAAGTGCAAGTAGATAAATAGGTACCGCTCTGGCGGCAAGGTAAATGGCGTTTCTGTGCGCTGCTCTGGTTCCCCAGAAGCGGCTTAGTCATACTGGCCACATGACCCAGAAGCTGTACGCCGGCTCCCTCGGCCAATAAAACGAGATGAGCGCCGCAACCCCAGAGTCGGTCATGACTGGACCTAATGGTCAGGGGGCCCTTTACCCTTTACCTTAGCCAAACTGGCTGGGCTCTACCTCCACAATTTGTGTTTTGTATTTTTGTTTTTATGTTCCTGTGATATATTGTTGTGGCACAATCACTTCTGAGTACTCTGATTCAGACCAGGAACAGGAAGTACTTAAGGAAGAGGACTTGGGGGGGGGATGAGACAATGGAGTAGAGGCCTTTCAACACCCTTTCACCTCTTTGCTTCCAGATGGATCTTCAGATAAGGCAGGAGTCCCAGAGGCCACCTGCCTCTTACCTGTGGAGGAGACAAGTCTGACAAGGTCCCCCAGAGAGAGGTGCACATCAAGAGAATAGAGGAGTCTCCTCTCCTAGGCAGAGCCCATCTTCAAGCCATTATTCCCACAGGAACAAGGATTATTGTGAGTAGCTGGGCATTTTCTGCCTCTGCTTAAAAGCTTGATAGGTAGGCAGGGAAACTTAATAAAAGAACTTCACCACTCCCATGCAGTCTTGAAACCTTTGTTACTGATCATAGAATCATAGAGTTGGAAGAGACCACAAGGGCCATCGAGTCCAACCCCCTGCCAAGCAGGAAAATCACCATTTTATAGTTCACATCAGGAAATATAAATACAGTAAATGGACAAAAGTACAAAGATTCACAAAATGTTTAGGGGTATGCGTACCCCTGCACCCCCCCCGAAAAAAGCACTGTAAAGAGGTACCAGACTTTTTGAACACAAGAAAGTGGAAGCCCTAATTCAGAAGGTGGCACTTTGTTTGGCATGGTAAAACGTCCCAGCTGAGGTCATATATGGCATCAGGGGTCAGGCAGGTGAGAATTGTTTTTGGGATATAGCCTCATTGGCCAAATTAGCATCCCTTCTGGGCCTAATGTGGTCCATGGAATGGGGGCTACCAACTCCCGCTTATACAGTTGCACTGGCTGTTGTGTTTCTAGGCATATTTCCAAGTGCTTCTGTAAGGCCTTAAGTGTCTCGCACTCTGGCAAAGATGCCCTTTTCTGCATGTGCCTGGCCAAACCCTTGCTTCTCTCATTGTCCACTGAACCAGGACCACTGGTTCAGGACCACTGAACCTTGGTAGTGACGCTGAACCAGGCTTTGTTGCTATTCCTTTGTTTTTTAGAGTGCATAGACTATATTCTGTTCTGATTGGAGTTGTAGTCCAAAAACAGCTGGAGACACAAGTTTGGGAAACCGTGACTTAAAAAGCTTGGTAGGTGGGTCTGCAAACTTGTTGGAACAATTTTGCTACTCGTGAACAGTCTTGTTACCCATGTTCAACTTATGAGACTCGGCTTTGCTCCTGGTCTCACACTCATCAATCACCCGCAGACTGTATATGACTACTGAGTTTGTACTGCTAGTCTGCTTTTAATAAAGATCACTTCCTTACTTACAAGTAAGTGCACTTGATGTTGTGATTTGGGCAGGGCACTTACTTCTGTAAGTAACATCATCACGTGCAGTATGTCTTTCTTCTTGTATCCAGAGATAACCGTGTCCCACTGGTTCTTTCAATTCCACGAGGGTTTGATTATGCCCACTATATCTCTGTTGCCCTCTAAGACCATCCATTGAGCTTGTTGTGGATTAGAGTCTCCTAGCATGAGCAGGTATACATTTAGATACAGTGTCTCTCTCCAAATGTTCTTTGCACTTGCAGTTTAGCCTCTGGTGCTAGCCTCTCTGAACTGCTATTCTATGCCCCTGTACTCTCAATGCCTGGTTCTACCCCTCACTGAAATATGCCTACTTTTTTTGGCCTTCCATCTTCATCCTGGTGGGAGATTTGTTCTGAACTAGACCCTCCCCAGCCTTTGTCAATGCCCCCCCCCCATTCAAAAAACTTTTCTGCAGTTTGCTCTAATCCTGGATCTAGTTGAGCCTGTGCCTTTTGTTTGGGCTCGACTCATCCCAAAATGTCTCCCAGTGTCCAAACCCCTCCTTCTGCTACTGCTGTCTCGTTTAATTTGTCTGAGTGCAGTTTAATTAATTACTTTTTTAGCATGGAGTTCTTACAAAGGGCATTTTGTTAGTGAATGTACCTAGAATCTCGTAGGGTTGGCTTTCTCTGTTTGATACAACTCATTGATTAGGTAATCAAGTAGGATTGGCAGGTCTCTGAGTGTGGACCCATGTACACATGGCCCCCTTGAGGTATTCATCATTGCTCCTCACAGCTGGCCTTTAAAATATCTGAAGAGCACTTTATTCTCTGAGTGGTTTTTGTACTGCCTGCAGATCACAGTACATATTGGTTTATTTTATTTATCAAGTAGTTTCAGTTAACTATGAACATTGTGCTAGACTGGTGTTCAGTTGCCCTGCCCTTTCATCTTTCTAAATTGCTAGTTAAATGGATTGTCACATTATGCTTAACTCCACACTAATTATTGGGATCCCTGACTAAGTAATTGTGGCTCTAAGCTTGCAGTGTGTATTGAACAGCTGAGTATAGCGTGTGTGCCCCATGAACTGCTTTTTGTGTGCAGAGGGAAAGACCAGCATAAACTCATGGATAGATACTGGAATGTGTTGTTGCATTTTTATTTTCTTTGGATTTTAAAATATTCTGCTGGGAGTCACTTGAATTGCTTTTAACTCTGGCTCTCTGGTAGATCAGTTTCTATTTTTTTGGAACCCTCTTTCCTCTGGGCCCTGGGGCTTGGCTCTTCTCACTGAGGAGTCTGGGCTTAGTTTTGAGGATGAGATTGGAGGTACTTTCTTTGAAAACACACCAAAAAAGGAGTCAAAGTCAGAAAAGAATTTTGCACCTTTTTCAAATGCCACTCTGCTGCAGGTAAAAAATTTAACAGCTTGTGTGAGATACATCTAGAGCCAATAATAATTTGACTGACATGCTTTGGCACCAAAGTGTCTATTTAAGCCTGCCCACAAGATGGACCTTTTGTTAAAAAAACTTTTAGGCAGCGTCTGGTATTTTTGTATGTTCATTCTTGCAAAGATTAATTTGCATTTGCTGGGTTTAAAAAACGTTTGCTGAAACTGGTATGCCTAGCTAGCAGAAATTGGTTCTTCAGGAATTACTGCTAATAGTATTGGTATAAAATCGGCAATTGCTGAAGTCCATCAGAATTATTTCCATAAATATTTGGTTCATGCTGTCAGAATGCTTGTTCCTCGTTACCCTTCCTCCACAACCCATTCTTGTCTTGAACTGGAATTAAGGTTAGACTGCATTTTTATGAGCTCAGTGGGCTTCCAACTTCTCAAAGCCACAGGACCATATATTTGTTTTTCATTTGGTTTTATGTCATCTAAAAAGAACTAGGATTTCTTAGGATTCATTCTGTTACGTTTTATGGCAGGAGGATTGCAGAGCTGTGTTGATAGCACAGAAAGTGATTGCATTGTCTCATATTAAAAAGGTAAAGGTAAAGGTACCCCTGCCCGTACGGGCCAGTCTTGACAGACTCTAGGGTTGTGTGCCCATCTCACTCAAAGTGGCCGGGGGCCAGCGCTGTCCGAAGACACTTCCGGGTCACGTGGCCAGCGTGACATCGCTGCTCTGGCGAGCCAGAGCTGCACACGGAAACGCCGTTTACCTTCCCGCTAGTAAGCGGTCCCTATTTATCTACTTGCACCCGAGAGTGCTTTCAAACTGCTAGGTTGGCAGGCGCTGGGACCGAACAACGGGAGCGCACCCCGCTGCGGGGATTCGAACCACCGACCTTTCGATCGGCAAGCCCTAGGCGCTGAGGCTTTAACCCACAGCGCCACCCGTGTCCCTTGTCTCATATTATCAGTGATCATATTATGAGCTGTCAAAAGCCATATTATAATGCAGCTTCAATTGCAAAATGCATCCATAACAAAATTAATTCAGTTCAGGATACTCTAACAAATGTTTTTGCAATCCAAAACTTTATGCCTAAAATTGCTTATGTACAATCTGATCCCTTATTAAAAATCCCTCTGCTCTGAAGTTGCTAGTCAAACTTTTTGTTCTTAAATCCGAGAGGAACATTCAACATTCCACATCTTGTTTAGCAAGAAGATCACAATCATCCATGATCTTATAATGCTGGAGGCTGTGGATCTGGCATGTATTACCAAGACCTGGGAGGAGTTTTCTAACCCGACTGTACCCACCTGGATACACAGTGAAGCATCAGCACAGGCTGCAGGGCTATGATGGGGGTGGGGAGTTGCTGTGGTCCATAGAACTTCCATCTTCATTAGAGGGAAATCCCTCTGTCTGTGAGGGTTGGCATTTGGTGTCAGGAGAAGGAGAAAGTAAACTAGGGCTGCTGATAGTGTCCTGTCCACTGCACTGCCCTGTGGCTTTTCTGACCAGGATAGCAGAGGTGGTCTTGGGTGTGGTGGTGGAGGAAGCCAGAACAATCCTTCTGGGTGGTTTCTATATCCATGCTGGGGCTGCCTCTAGTGTTCCAGCCTGGGCCATGATGGCCCCCACGATGACCCTGGGACTGTCTCAAGTTGTCATTGGTCTGACACATAGGGTAGAGCATGGGAGTAACCAGGATTTTTTGGGGGGGGAGGGCAGGACTTTTGTGGGGGGGGGGCAGAACCAACATGATTGGTCAGTTAAGTACTTCTATTGTTTTATTTGATGGGGAGGCAGCTGCTCCCCCTGCTACTCCCATGGGGCGGAGCACACACTCAGTTTGTTTTTTGCTCTGGATGGAGGAGGAGATGACCTGCAGATGGGGGCTGATGGATGTTACCCCATCATTTTTATTTATGCTATTTTCATGGCTAAAGTTTTCCAATGTTTAGACATGTTTTGGTTTTGGTTTGCAAGTGCGTTCCTGCTGTGTTTTACTCTTCACATGTTCAAACTCTAGCCCCAACATCCCCAATGCAAAGGGTTGTCATATTTCAAGAGGTAAAAATCTGGACACAAAAAGTTGTTTAGGGCAATCACCCAATAGCCCCTCCACTGCCACCAAACCCCAGCTGCCCACACCAGAGCCAGAGCCCAGGTCACCCACACCAGAGCCTCAACCAGAGCTGCCCATGTACATTAAAACAAAAAAACAAAAAAACAAAAAACCCAACCCAAAATCCAGGACATTTGCTTTAAAATGTAAAATCCCCCCTGGATGGGCATGTGAGACCCCCAAAAGAGGAAATGTTTGGGAATTCCCAGACATATAAAACCCTACCAGTTATTGAAAGATGGAATTTGAAAAATGGAAGTGTTTTCTTTCTAAATGTTTTTGTTCTTTGTTCTCTTTTTTGTTGTTGTTGGTGGTGGGGTGGAGGGGGGGTGTTTTTATGTATTTTTGAATTTTTACTTTTCCCCCTTTTTTCTCCTTCTACTTTATTGTATTTGGTCTTTTTTTTTACTTTATCTTTGTATTTGTGGAAACTCGAATAAATATTATTTTAAAAAAATAATAAACCACAGAGCCTAGGACTTGCTGATCAGAAAGTCGGCGGTTTGAATCCCCATGACGGGGTGAGCTCCCGTTGCTTGGTCCCTGCTCCTGCCAACCTAGCAGTTCAAAAGCTTTTCAAAGTGCAAGTAGATGAATAGGTACCGCTCCGGCGGGAAGGTAAACGGCATTTCCGTGCGCTGCTCTGGTTCGCCAGAAGCAGCTTAGTCATGCTGGCCACATGACCCGGAAGCTATCTGTGGACAAACACCGGCTCCCTCAGCCAATAAAGCAAGATGAGCGCCGCAACCCCAGTCGGTCACGACTGGACCTTATGGTCAGGGGTCCCTTTACCGTTACTAAATTTTGTGACACAATTCTCCAAGTTTGTTTTCTCCTGCTCAGGATGGTACGAGTTGAACTAATGGCTTCAAATGGTGATTCTGACTAAACATCAGGAAGAACTTTATGACAGTAAGAGTTGTTCAACAGGTGGAACGGTCTCCCTTGGGAGGTTGTGGACTCTCCTTCCTTGGAGGTTTATAAGCAGAGGTTGGATGGCCATCTGTCAAGGATGGTTTAGCTGAGATTCTTGCATTGCAGGGGGTTGAGCTGGATGACCCCTGGGGCCCCTTTCAACTCTACAATTCTATGATTCAAGCCAAAATAATGTGTACAGGAATGCATATACTAAAGTGTGCATGAAAATGAAAATATTAATGAAAATCACATACAAAAATGAATTATGTGAAGGAAAACTGCTCTGCAAAAATTGTATATCAGGCAAAATTGTGTACAAAAGTTTGTGTGTTAATATAAATTTGCTCCAAAATGCAGGCGGATTTTCATTACAGCTTTTTAATTTTTAATGCAAACTGATGTGAACTGAACTTAATACTGGAAAACTTAGAAATTGAGAGAAAGTGGAAATAGAGAGGTTCACCCATCACTCACTTTTTAAAAGCCTATTGAAAGAAAGCTGTGGAAAGGAGACTCCATGATATCATGAAGTAGGTTAATCCCACAGAGAAAATATAATTGTAGGGTTTCTACTATCCTTTCTCAAGGTAGTTGGTCAATAAACAGGGTTAAATGGCCATGATGGCAAGGTTTGGATTTCATTGCTCAGTTGTATGGTCACTTCTACTGGAGCATGATCAATGTTACCAATGTTCTTTTTTTTATAATATTTTTTATTAAATTTTTCCTTTTACAAATTCGCCATCTCAAACATTATTCACAAATTTCAGCTTTTTGGACTTCCACCAGCTTCTCTACCAATCATCCATATTTTCTATTTTTACGCATTCTCTACATTTAATATTGCCATTTAATATTATCCTTTCAGTTCTATTTCTATTTTACAATACATCTTTAACTTTCACAAAGCCTCTTTAAATCCCACTAGCGTTGTCTGTTCGCCGCATATGCTTTTCAGATAATCTGTAAACTTTCCCCAGTCCTCGATGAACTTGTTACCAATGTTCACTGCCTGGTAGGAAATAAACTGATGTGAGCAGTAAAAAGTCTAATTTACATTTCATTCAACCCAACTTGTCTCCCAGTCCCAGTTAGGAGACTCCCTACTGGGAGACAAGTTGGGTTGAATGAAATGTAAAACTGAAATCTTTTGAATTTTCTTCACTCCATATATCATATAAGTCCCATTTTTGGAAGAGGTTATCTTTGTCCCCTTTTGTCTTTATCTTTAAAAAAGTTCCTTCAAGTGGCAACCTTGCTCAAGTCTTTTGGAGAGACTCCTTGTACATTAAGGTTGAAGTTGCCCCCTAGCATGGCTTCTAATATTGGCAAATTTATTGAATTTACACAATACCTTTTGAATAAAGTCATATGGATTCAACATTTATGTTTTTTATTAAAGGGACAATGATTGGTAATAAAAAAATATCTATCCTCCTTGTCTATCAGTAGTGAGTGGATGTTAGTGAAGCCATGTCCAAAGGTTATTATTATAATGCATATATGCAGTGACCTGTTGGGGCACTGTTAAGGTTTTCTCTTTTGGGCTACCACCAGTAAATTATACAGGGTGAGTCTTTTAAAAGAGGTCCCGTGGAACAGGTAAAAGACTCACTCTGTAGTATTTAATAAACAATTTAAACACATCTCTGAATTCTAGTCAGAGTAACACATTTTCCCAACTGATATGTCTGGTCTGGGGATTGGGCAGACTTCTGACCCTGCCACCTGTGGCAGGGGAAAACCAGTAAAAGGCTTACAAACATTTTAAACATTCTACATATAATATAAAACTTTGAGGGGTTATAAAGCATAATGGAAGAGTTAAAGATATCTGGGCTCAACTGTCACCCAGTTCACATTACACTTCATTTGGTTTTGGCTGCAGAAAGCCCATTCCCACTGTGGGAGGTGTCCTTATTAAGGGCATTGGTGGTGTGATTTAGGCAAGCACTGTAGTTCAGTATTGTATAGTATGGCATAGCTTGAAGGATAGAACAACAGAATTCCTTCTTTTGCAAGAGGGGTAGGCCTGCAGGATAAAATTATGGGTCCTTCAAGACAGCAGCTTATTGTGGTCTGCAGGGGAAACCTATTGGGGAAGAACTTTTTAAGGACTCTCAGGGGTTTGTGTTTTGCTTTATTGTCTTGATTTATTGCGCTTCAGCAATAAGTGCCTGAAGGATGTGGGAAGATCCACTTCTGAGCCAGCTGAAGACTGAGTGCCTGGCAGCATAGAATCATAGAATCATAGAGTTGGAAGAGACCACAAGGGCCATCGAGTCCAACCCCCTGCCAAGCAGGAAACACCATCAGAGCACTCCTGACATATGGTTGTCAAGCCTCTGCTTAAAGACCTCCACAGAAGGAGACTCCACCACACTCCTTGGCAGCAAATTCCACTGTCGAACAGCTCTTACTGTCAGGAAGTTCTTCCTAATGTTTAGGTGGAATCTTCTTTCTTGTAGTTTGGATCCATTGCTCTGTGTCCGCTTCTCTGGAGCAGCAGAAAACAACCTTTCTCCCTCCTCTATGTGACATCCTTTTATATATTTGAACATGGCTATCATATCACCCCTTAACCTCCTCTTCTCCAGGCTAAACATGCCCAGCTCCCTTAGCCGTTCCTCATAAGGCATCGTTTCCAGGCCTTTGACCATTTTGGTTGCCCTCCTCTGGACACGTTCCAGTTTGTCAGTGTCCTTCTTGAACTGTGGTGCCCAGAACTGGACACAGTACTCCAGGTGAGGTCTGACCAGAGCAGAATACAGTGGCACTATAACTTCCCTTGATCTAGACGCTATACTCCTATTGATGCAGCCCAGAATTGCATTGGCTTTTTTAGCTGCCGCGTCACACTGTTGGCTCATTTCAAGTTTGTGGTCAAGCAACAGTATAACCCTTGTCTATTAGCCTCTCTTACCTTGCAGGTGGTGTAACCCCCTTCACACCATTCCAATAACAGCTTCTGAAGCAGGTGTGAGGTATTTGGATATCAGGTAAACCAGCACGAAGCCATTAAGGGTAATCCGGCTAGCTACAGACCAATCAATTTGTTACCTATAACTAGGACCCAGTGTGGTGTAGTGGTTAAGAGCAGTAGACTCATAATCTGGTGAACCGGGTTCTTGTTTCCACTCCTCCACCTGCAGCTGCTGGGTGACCTTGGGCTCGTCACACTTCTCTGAAGTCTCTCAGCCCCACTCACCTCACAGAGTGTTTGTTGTGGGGGAGGAAGGGAAAGGAGAATGTTGGCCACTTTTGAGACTCCTTCGGGTAGTGATAAAGCAGGATATCAAATCCAAACTCTTCTTCTTCTTCTAGTAAACTATATGTAAAGCACCTCTATAACAAACTAGCTGACTGGATAGACGACGCGGCTATTTTCGCTGAAGAGCAAGCAGGATTTAGGCAAGGCAGATCCACCCTAGATGACTGCTTTGTTCTAGCGCATCTCATAGACAAGTATGCTAAGAAACCAAGTGGTGTGATTTACGCAGCTTTCATTGATTTGAAAGCAGCATTTGACTCAATTTCACAAGTAAGACTCTGGGATAAGCTGAACTCCTCAAGTATAGACAAAAGACGGATATAATAAAATATCTGACAAGCAGGAATGATAAGCAAGCAGCGCTAATATTTATAGATGCTGAGAAGGCCTTTGATAATATTTCTTGGGAGTTTATGATATTTTTTTTGGACTTAATGGAAATGGGACAGTTCTTTATAAAAGAGATCAGAGCAGATCACTTAAACTGATTGTAAATAATGTGCTAACTGATAATTTTGAAATTACTAAGGGAACCAGACAAGGATGCCCATTATCACCATTATGGTTTATAACAGTCCTGGAAGTCTTGCTAAGAAATATGAAAAAAACCTGACAAGATTAAAGTAATTAATGTCGGTTGAAAAGAATATAAATTAAAAGCCTTTGTGGATAATTTAGTTATAACAGTATTGGAATGATTAACCAGTGCAATAGAAGCACTGGAAAGAATTGAACAATCTGGACAGGTATTAGGATTTAAATTAAACAAAAAGAAAATGAATCTGCTTGTTAAAAATATGGACCAACATTTAAAAGATGAATTGCAACAAAAAACAGTTATTGAGGTGGTTAAAAAAGTTAAATATCTAGGAGTCTGGTTAACATCAAAAAATATAAATTTATTTAAAGACAGCTACACGCCGGTATGGAAAAAGCGTCCCAAAACACCAAAATTCTGATATGCTTTTTCAATACAAATGGTGGTAAACATATACCATCAGTCCTGGAAGTGTTCCAAGCTAAACCCCTAGCACAGTTATTATATGGGGCTCAGATTTGGACAGGCACTCACCTTGGATCTACGGAAGCTGTCCAATCAAAGTTCTTAAGGCAAATTTTCTCTGTACCACCCTGTGCCCCAAATGCATCATTGCTCCTAGAGGCTAATCTTCCCTCGGTAGAATCATGGATCTGAAGTAGGACACTTAACTATTGGCTTTGCCCAAACTCAAATTCACCCCCCCCCCCCAGTCTAATATCCCTAGTGCTGCAAGATTGTCACAAGAGCGCCTGGACTAAAATTGTCTATCAAAACTTTACTCTTGTGGTTTATCACCACAACAGCTACTCACTTCATAATTTAATTCTGGTAGGTATTGGATATGTTGACCGTTCCACAGTCATAGTAACAGCATATCTCCAGTTCCAGCATACTGTAATTGCTCTTTATGGTGCACACTTACCTGGGAGTAAGTCCCATTGGACTCAGTAGGACTTGCTTTAGAGTAGACCATGCATAGGGTTCCACACTTCCTTTTGTCCCACCACTTTCTCCCAGGAAAACCTGCTGTTTACTGCTGAATCAGAGGCCGATTGGCTTTTCTCCAGATTGTTTGCTCTGATTTAGTGCTAAATAGTCTTTTTTTCCAGGGGAAAGCAGTGGTGCAAAGGCAAACCCGCCTGGACCTATGCCTATACAAATCAAAGGACAAGTGGGACATGAGTTTTCTAGGCATGGTACAAGTGGCAGTGTGGATGAGCCCTATGTCTGTGCCCACTTACTTTAGAAGCCCCTGGCACTTCCCTTTGCTGTCTCTACAGAGAAAAACCTATTTGATGAGAAGCTAGAAAAAACAACACTGAACCTTCTGATTCCCACACCAAAAGGCCTTTGTCCCAAACCACACATGTAGATTTTAAACAGAAAATAATATTAAAGCACAGTGCTTCCTTTATAGCAGACCGTATGTGCCTTATGCAGCTTTCTGAGTTCCTGTGTCCCTGGATTTATGATGTGCTCTACACTTTCCACATTCTCAGTGCTCTTTTCCCCCATCTGAAGGAGGGAATGATCAAGAGGTTTGTACTGAGCTAAAATTTATTCTGTCTTAGCTGTGTAGAGGTTCCAAATTCACCACAGCATGGAAAATGCACATTCTGTAAAGCATATTGGGCCTTTCCCAGACGCTGGAGACACTGTGGCTCATGTGTGGAAACTGAACATGACATTCTCTCAGCTGCTGCTGCAGTTAGGGTCACTTGGGCCCTCTCTTTTCCTTTTTAAATTAACAGGTAATTGCAGGTGGAGAATAATTTATAGCCCCAGCCACAATGCCTGCAGGAAGAGAACCTTTGTGAAACCTCACTTTCCCAACTGTGGAAAGTAAAACTAGGTAGGAAGTAAACCTTTAATTTTATTTTCTCACAAAAGGTGGGTGGACAGTAGCTTGTGAACAAGTCAGAGCTTTGAGCCAGGCATCGAAAGGCCACAAAGATTGTAATGAAACAGGGACCACATTCGCGCTACACATACCACAACCAAACACAAAAGGATCTTACAGTGTACTCCCAATAGATTAGTGATATTTAGCCGCTTCAAAACCATGCATTTAAAAACTGTTCTAAAATTATGATTGTAATTATCCCTGTCCATTAGAGGAACAGTTTGGATTCTTTGCTAGTCTGCAGAGGAAATTTTTCCATTTGCAGGCATGACTTTAATACAAATCATATCTGCAAGCAAGACAAAGTTGGTACGACTGTTGGTACGACTCAGGCAATCATTGTGTGTTCAGATCCCCCCCAAATAAATTCACACTTGACTCAAATTTTTGGTTTGTTTTTTGCAGAATTTAGGCCACAACTTTATTGATTACAGAAAGTGAATGGTTGAATAGGCTCTGGTTCAACTAGCTCCCTGCCATGCAGGTAGCGCTGGCCCAGGGTTCCAACATAGGTCAGCCAAGGGTGAACACCTGGATAAGCGGAAAGCCGGGAGCAGGCTATCTCCGCCACCCAAATGTCCCCCTAGACTCAGGCATGGGCACAAGCCCCTCTCAGGGGCTGATGAAACCATTGAGTCCCTGGATTCCTTTAACGGAATACCCTTCACATAGGGATGGCAAGAGCGTTCTCCCATCCCTATCACCTGAACCAGAGCCTATCCGCCACATGAGCTCCCGCGCTGGCCGCCATCCAATCACACCTGTAACCAATCCCTTAACCCCACTGACATGGCGGTCAGCCACAAATCATTCCCAATCACAGACAGATGAACCCCATCAAACCTGTAAAGGGACGCATCACGGAAGGTAATACCCAGGTGACGGATCGCCCAAGGCCAGAACCTTCCTGGCCACTGCACTCTGGATGCACCTCCTGGCCCTCTCTGAGGCAGCTGGGCATCTGCTTCCACGCCACGCATGTCACTGCAAGAGCTGCAACCAAAATATCTTGAGTCCAAGAAGAGCTGCCTTCAACTCTTCCAAGTCCTTCTGCATGTGGGTCCGCAGGCTCAAGCTGGGAGCTTCCAGCAAATCATTCTTGCCCAGCTGCACCACCATCACCGCAGGCGTGCCTTCTGCAGACACCTTCGCCTGCACCATTGGGAGAAGATCCTCCCAACGCATTCCTCATCTGGATATCCAGGATATGCAGAAGCTCCTCCCAACGCATTCCTCATCTGGATATCCAGGATACTCAGATGTGGTCGGGGAGCCCGAGCCTGTGTCCAAATCCAGACTCTGCCACCCTCCTGCTGGCCCAGTGGACAATGCTGTGCCCAACTATCCAGACATGCAGGGTAGGTGGACTTAGGAATAAACAAAACAACATTAGCAACTGCACCTCAACGCCGCTTCCGAAATAACCTCGGTATGGTCCGGATCTCCAGCGGCCCAGATTCTTAATCCTGTCAATGGAAAGGCCCCAATGAGCAGCGGTGGTAGCTGCTCCCAGTACGAAAGGAATGAGGTGCAAACTTGCTGGCCGACAGGCCGCACGCTGCCAATGCCTTGCGCATTACTGCAGCAAATTGATGCCTCCTTAACAGGGACCCATCCTTGTAAACCAGGAAGGGACCATCCCCAGGCAGGTGAAGGGACATCCTTAACTGGACAAGGGCCAGGCTCACCAGTGGCAGGCAGCCGCATCAAGGTGCCTCTTCCCACCTGGTCCGTTTTGGAATTGCGAATGGTTAGGACCAACTCGGCATTGGACAGCTGAACATCCTGCAAAAGCAATCCCCTGGGAGTCCTTCCCTGCACTGACTCCACCACTACTTCACCCACACACAGTGCACTGAAAAAGGCAATTGAAAATGCTGCCGTAGAGTCTCGCCTCAAAACTGGACCAACAAATTGATCTCAGGGTGCTGCGCATAGCGCACAATATGTCAAATGTGACCTCCTACCTGGCAACTTCGGTGGCTGTAGCCTGGCCCAGCCTTCGAGAGCCCTGCAAACTACAAATTTTGCACAAGGGTCTTTAGAATAAAGGGACTTAGAGAAAATGCAAATGGCCGAAGACTGAATTCGGATGGATTTCACAGCACTACCCATAAAATGCCGAATACTGCAACACCTGATGTGTGGATGGTGACTCTGTTCTTAGGCTGGTCGTGAGCTGTGCTCTGAAAGCTAAAAAGTCCATCCGGGCCTTTTTATAAGACCTCAAAGTGGAAGGAGAAACAGAAGCCACTACTCCCTGAAGGACAATCTGTTGCCAAGGTTCCAAAGGTGATCCGGGAAATATTCCAGAAGCTGCTGGGCCTCCGAAGCCAGGGATCTGAAGTGCTCCATCTGAAAATGGGATATCATTATTAGAGCCAGGAATAAAACGGGCCAAAAAAAACCCCACCCCAATATTAAACTTGAGGCACAGCAGCACAAACGTGTGTAACAGGGCAGAGACTCTGCTGGAGCGGGATGACTGCTTTGCCAAAACGCTCACCACGGCCTGCTTATCGGACCAGAAACAGACCCTCCAGTCCTTAAGCTCCATGGTCCAGATTTGCACTGCCACTATGATGGGGAAAAACTCAAGAAAGGTTAAATCAAGGGTAATGGCTGTACCCTGCCATTACTCAGGCCACCTCTAAGTGTACCAATGGCCATAGAAATAGAGCCCCAAACCCAAGGAATCAGCAGCGTCCGGATGGACCTGGCAAGAAGTGTCCTTTCAGCTGTTCCTACAGCTGTCCCCTACAGGGAACAGTAGCAATATTTTGGGGTGCGAGGAGATCCCAGGCCACAGAAATCCAGCCCAAAGCCCAAGGAACCAGCAGCGTCCGAATGGACTTGGAAATCGAATTGCAGATTCAAGGTATCCTGCCACAAGGATGCACCACTGAACTCCCTAAGGAATTCAAGCCACATCTGCAGGTCTGCCGTGACTTCACTGGGCAACCAGACCCGGCGATGGGGTGAGCGCAGGCCAGCTGACAGTATTGCTAATCGTGCACAAAAGGGGTGACCAGGCGCCACCACCCTGCACGCGAAATTCAAATGGGCCAACAGGAACTGAATCTGCCTCAAGGTAACTTTCTCCCTTGGCAAGAATTCCATAAGGATGTCATGCAAAGCCATCAACTTTACTTCAGGCAGAGCGGAAGGTAATGCCACCATATCCAACTGAATCCCGAGGTAAGACAACCTTGAGACTGGGCCTTCAGTTTTATCAGCCGCTAAGGGAACCCCTAACTCCTGAGCTAGGTCATTAAAAGCCTGCAAAAGCAGCAGGCATTCCTCCGAATTGGCTGCAGAACTTAATAAAAAATCATCGAGGTAACGGGTCACGCCCATAAAACCTGTCGTGGTACGCAAAGCCCAGTCCAAAAATGTACTGAAGGCCTCAAAAACTGTGCAGGATATAGAGCAGCCCATAGGCATAGCCTTATCCACATAATGACCTCCATCCAACTGGAACCCCAACAACTTAAAGTCATGTGGATGAACAGGAAGTAAACGGAAGGCAGCTTCTACATCGCACTTTGCCAAAAGTGCACCCTTCCTGAAACTCCTGATCAATTTGAACGCTTGGTCAAAGGTGGCATACTTAACAGAACACAACTCAGGAGGGATAGCATCATTTACTGATGAACCCAGCGGGTAAGATAAGTTGTGAATTAAGCGTAATTCATCTGGGGCCTTTTTAGGCACCACGCCAAGGAGAAAGGTGCAAATCTGGGTAGGGAGGGCATGCAAATGGGCCAGCCATCCTACCCAAAGCCAATTCTTTCCTGATTTTTCTCCTAGTGACATCAGGCAACTCTCTGACAGATTTTCGATTTTCAACTTTGGTAGCCCTAGGCAGGAACACCACTGGGATATGAAAGCCTTGAGAAAATCCAAGCCACAAATAGAAAGCAGCAGCTGTATCAGGGTACCTGTGCAGCCATGCCAATAAGGTGGGCAACTTAATGGGAGTATGTGCCAGGGTCAATAAGACCTCACTTAACATTGCAGGCTGCTGAAGGAGAGGATCCTTTCTGATCCTGCTGAGAACCTCTCCTTGCCCCACGAAAGGGCCGCTTGACTGCACAGGAAGCAGCAGAATGGCTCCCAAAACATTTATCACAAATGTGGGAAAACCTGCAACCTTGATGCTGGCAGGACCCTTTACTATATTCCCCTACAAATAAGGCTCCTTCGTGGCTTCTTAATCTCTTGCTTGGATTTCGATTGCTCAGTGGACTTGCTCTCAAAATTCGGAGAGACATAAGTAGTCCACACATCTAGGTCTTTTCGATCCCATCGAGCAGAAGGGATCCACGTGGCACAACACCTGAAACTCTCGTTGTAGCTTATGGCTGCCGCCTGACCAGCCAATGCAAAAGCTTTACGCACCAAAACAATTGGTAAATCGTGCAGACTTCTTTTGGGATACGCTGCAGAAATAACCCCAGCGAATACCTGAAAGGCATCAAGCCATTTTTCAAAAGACCTCTCAACCTTAAGGGAGCCCTGCCACCTGCTTATCCTTATCTGGACATTCCTCAGGAGGAATGAATTATGAAAATGTCTACATACCGGCCATTGAGAATCCTTTTCCGGATCCTAAATGGCAAGCGTGCAGCAGGAATAATATCCCTGACCGCATTGGTTGACACTTTAACGTCCTTAACCAGTTTGTGAGGTGCTTGGCTAAGAAGTTCCTCTCCCAAAAAACTGCACTTCTTGAAGCCCTAAACTCCCAGAACCTGGGGGTGCTGACTGCGAACGTGGCAGTCCAGACCAAGAGGCCTGCTGCACCATGGCCCATACTCCTAGGACGACCCCTAGGACTACCTGGGACTGGAATCCTGGGAAAATGTAATTGGGAAAACAAAGCCCCAGAAGAATCAACAGCCTCGCTCCCTTCACATGCATCAGAAGGGCCATGAGCCTCATAAATAGTAGAAGAAGAGGAGGGCCCAGGCTGAGGATCAGGCTGCCTCCCAAACTGCTGAGCCAATGACTCAAGTTTGCATTAAAACTTGTCAAGGCCACAGGGTCCGTGCCAATATTGGCCATGATAGACCCCAGACGATCCAGCGTTTGCTGAGGAACTACTGTGGCTTGCACTGAATGCAGCGACTGAGACGGGCCTCTAATTACCCTTTTTGAAGGGAGGGCAGGACTAGGATTCCTTTTAACAGGCATCTCTATAAAGTCAATAAAATTAAAATTAACTATTAATCCTTAAGATGGCACTCCCACCAAAACAAGATGGTGCTCCCACCAAAACTGGCCCTACCACCAAGACAAGATGGCGCTTCTGCCAAAATAAGCTGGGCAAAATGGCTGCCATCCCCAAGAATTTCCCCAACCAGCCTTAAGCAAATTGGGAGCGGGGAGGTGAAGAATTCACCAGGCTTATGGAGAGGGAACTCTCACAAGCCAAATTAGCAGACCAAACAATCACTGAAACTCAAATTCCTTCGCTCCCACTAAAACAAGGCTCTATAAATTAAATGCATGGCTAACACCACTCAGAATTACTGTTCCCTGAACCCAGGGAAATGGCAGCAACCCTGCAGCCAGAAGCGCTAAAGCCAAGCTCTGTGGGCGAAAAGACACCAAAAACAATAAATTTGGGGCCGCTGAGCAGTGGTTTTACAAGCCGCAGCAATGCCGTACCGGGAAACCCTGGATAAACCAGCTCGCGAGCTCAAGCCCTTAAAGGGAATAGCGATCGCTACCCGAAGCCACAAATATAGAATCGGGATACGGGGCAATCCACAGCAGAAGGGAACGCTCTGGGAGAACCCCAAGGACAAACGCCCTATAGGAAAGAAATTAACCGAATGAAAAAACTCTGAAGTGGAGCGCTAAGGGGTCGCAAGCCCCGTAGGGGCAGAAGCCCCTCTAAATAAGGGAAGGGCAAGGATGGAGACGATTAAATTAAACTTAAAACTAAGGAAAGGAAGAGGGTAAAAAAGAATTAAAAAGAAGGGATAACGGAAAGATATCACCAGGACGATTCGTCGAAGGTAAATCTCTCTCTCTCTCCTTCTCTTGGCTCACAGAGGACACACTGTTGGTGTTCCAAATGCACGGGCCTAAAGAGGAAGCTCTGGGTCATGTGCATAGGTATAAATAGGTCCCTCAAACCTTTGGACTGCGTCCCATTGGCCAGATTGTACCCAGCTTCGAGGGAACTACCAATCGGGTGTTGCGGCTGACCAATTGTACACACCCACAACACAGGGTGTCGGTTGTCCTGGTCTCACCGCAATATGTGCCCTTTTTAAGGGAGGACCTGATGTAGTACTTCTGCACTGGTTGATGCACATTTCCCTCATATACAGTGCTTTTAAGAAGACGCTGAAAGCACACCAGAGGAGGTGGGGAAAACAATGGTCTCAGATACATTGCAAGCTGAAAAAACCATGGCAGTCTTTAGTGCTGCCAAATAGAAAAGCAAGTCTGTTGTCGAAGATCCGCCTTTTCTGTGAGGCATGTAGGCTAACCATTTGAAGCTGTAAGCAGTTCTCCACATGGGTGTAACTGCCCTTGCTCACAGTGATTGCAAGCTCTCATTGTCTCCTCCTCTCTTTGTTGTCTTACCTATTGTTCATTTTAGTTTGAAAGCTTCAAGTCAGGGTGATGAAACTCCATGTACAAAAGGATGGCTTTAATTAATAATAATTGTTATTTCAAGTTAAGTTTTTGAATAATCCACAAATCAGGGTGCTTGTCTTGCAGGCTAGGAAAAAGCTTACACTTTAAGGAAATGTATCAGGGCATTCAAATGATCCAGTCACTTTGCCAGTTGTCCATTATATCAGAATTGCTTCAGCTATTGCGCCTGTGCTATATTTGCACTGAGACCCGCCCACCATCTTCCCTTGGGAAGATGAGCTCAACCCCTTCTATTCTGTCCAGCCTTTGAGGCCAAAAGCCACATTCAGTGCCAGATTTACGTATAAGCTAAACAAGCTATAGCTTAGGACCCCACTGTCTTGGAGGCCCCAAAAAAATTTAAAAGGAAAAAAAAACTGGATGTTCATTTCCAAAATATAAAATAAAAAACAAATAAAATAAAACCTACGTACGGCAACAGTGTTTTGTAAGTCATGGGCCCTGCCTGCTCCCTCAAATATCACTGGTTTGCTCCTTTCTATATATAGGGTGCCTACATTCTGCATGGACTGGTTGCACGGCAACATGTGCAAATGGCTTGAGATACCTATTAGGTCCATAAATGACCATACATTCCATACATTCAACACAAAAAACAGCGAAAATTTGTTGTTGACAAAGGACAGCTGGACCTATAAAGGACCCCATTTCCTTCAGTAGCTGAGGGCCTCATCAAACCTAAATCCAGCCCTGGCCACATTTGAAATGTTAAAATATAAATAGATGTCCTTTTTAGGCCAACCACTTCTATGTCATGTGACAAAGGTCTTTTGAGAGCAGAAGCAGTAAAGTGTTGGAAAATGCTGAAAAGTGCAGACTCATTCCTTATACAAATATTATTTCAATCACAGGAAGTCACACGGAGCCTGGAAGGATAAATACATGGGCTCAGTGTGCTCCTTTTTTACTTTTACTTTGCTCTCTTCTATTGTTGTTTGTACAGTTTGTGTAAAGAAACCTGTTTGCCTCAGCAAAGTTTTTTTCTTTTTACTGTGAATTTTGATTCTGTGTTTTGACTTCGCTGCTCGACATTCTATAGCAGAACTGCAAATATACACCCTGTTTTCCCAGAGTAAAGGGCTTGTATTGTTGCAGCCAGGATCCTCCGCTTACCCGTTTCCCAACAGATACTCAGCAACAGAAGTAGAAACAAGGAAGTTTTATTTCAGAAATAAAAAAGGCACAGCAGAATAATTTCCCAAAGGCTGAGCCTCTCCTTTGCAGTGGGTTTTTATCCAATTCTCCTCTCCTTTGCAGTGGGTTTTTATCCAATCATCATAGGTTACTCCCTTCTTCTTACCCTTATATGGCATTCCCTTGGCATATTGTTTCAGCCCTTCGCAACATTAGCTGCTGCCTAGGTGAGGCACATGATCAGAGCATGTTTAGTTTACTGCAACTGAGTGTTTTAGCACGTGACCAACTTCAGTAGAGGAGGGGTACATTTCTTTCGGGACGTTACCACATTATTTCTGTATTTTTGAAGCATGTCCAAATTTATTCTCTTTTACATTTCCGATCAGAGTTCCCTGAACAGGACTATTTGAGGCAATAACAAGTCAGAGGCTGCAATGTGAAAAAAGGTTGTTATAGCCAGGAATCAACAATTACGGTAATCCTATAGGAATTAATTGTTAGATTGCTTTCTTTAAGCTCTCTGAAGGGCTGAAAAGGGGAAATGACAGGTAATCACCCTTCCCCACTAAGGATGCCTGTGTGTGCAGAGAGGGGGCGATGTTAGGCAGAGACTCGCAGAGACACAGAGGACTGACTTGGGTTGGGTCACTAGCTGCCTCCCTGAAGAACTGATGGGAGAACAGTGGACTTTGGCTTCCTGCTGCAATCTATGGGCCACCTATACTCAAGCTTTATATTTGTAAATAAACGCAGCTATTAGAAAAATAGCAATAAGCCTCTAGTAACTTCCTTCCAAAGCAAACTGAAACATTGCACCCCCAGAACTTCTCGGAGTTCTGGTTACTCCGAGAAATGGGGTGAGCATTACAAGTCTATTCTGTGAGACTTCCATGAAGCCTGGACACAGAGGAATGGTGGGAGGCACCAGCTGGGGAACCTCCAAGGGAAGAAGGCTCAGAGTCAGGGGATTGCTGGTGGGATGACGGTGAATGGTCAGGGAAGACTAGGGAGCAGCCTGGCAAGAGGAGGTCTTGGAAGCTGGAGGGGTAACAGGGTTTCGTGAGCAGGAAAAGGCTGGAGCAGAGAGCAGTCCAGACTCAGAGGCAGGAGAGGAGGGGGGCCAAGAGGCAGAGATCCGGCATCATTGTCACCCTTTTCAGCAACAACTCAATTTCCATACCCAAAGGCACCAACTTTTTAATTTTATTTTCAGAGGCACCAGCTTAAGCCCCAGACTGTGTGTGCCCAGTGGTGTGTGTGTCATGAGGTCATGTTGCACTATCCCATATGTGTGAGTGCTGCTCGGCCTCCACCTGCTGCCGCTGCTCTCTGGCGCCATGCAGCAACTGGGCCAGGGCCTCTGCCTCCACCGCGAGGCCCCAACAGAGGCCCTGCAGCAGAGGTGGAGGTCCCGGCCCAGCCACTGCCATGGGGCCAGATAGCCAGCGGAGATAAGGCAGTGGGAGGCAGCGGCAGCATGTGGAGACTGAGCAGTGCGCAAGCACACGATGTGACAGCCAGGTACCCACAATAGAAATTTTGTGGGTGCCTAGGCCCCTACAGTGGCGTAGCGTGGGGGGTGCAGGGGGGGCCGGCCACACCGGGCGCAACATCGGGGAGCTGGCGCTCGCACTCGCAGCTCTCTGCCCCTACCTGGCTCACTCACTCTCTCTCACTGCAGTGCTGGCTGTGCGAATCCGATCCGAGCCGCCGGGTCGCCGCCCACTGTGGAGGGGAGGGTGCCAGGCGTGCGGTGCGGTGCGGAGAGAGAGCGAGGGACTATCTGGGGGAGGGACAGTGCAGCAGGGGGGCGCAAATTACTTGCCTTGCCCCGGGTTAGGGGGCGTAAATTACTTGCCTTGCCCCGGGTGCTGACAACCCACGCTACGCCACTGGGCCCCTAGGGCCTCCCAGAGATGGTCCCTGTGTCCCTATCTCCAATTATAATCCTTAAAATTGCTTGTTACTTGGCTGCTAGGCAGACAGTCCTTTCTTTTGGGGTATTACGCTTTATCTGCATGGTTTAAATAAATACTCTGTGCTTTAGGAACACTTAGCACTAAGTATATAAATTGCTCTGAGGTTTACCCATTTGGAACTAGAAAGAAGCTAATTCATAATTCAGACATCAACTTAGCTGCACTCTACAAACCTATAGCGGCCCATGAGACGCCCACTAATCCCAGTAGCTGTAACCTAAACTCAGGGTGGTTTCTAGATTTACTATATAAACATACATTGTAAGGAGGAATGTGCCTGGCTGGTCTAGTCAGTCTATCATTTTCAGAAATGATTTTTGGAAGATGCTCCATAGAGAGCACTCTAAAATCTAAGGGCTTTGTTAAACACATATGCTTAATCAAGTGGTCAGCATGTTTGGAAAGCAGTGAGTGTGTTTTCTAAACATTTGCAGGTTCCACTGCTTTTTGCATGGCTATTTTCTGCCAGCATTTGGTAAGATAGTCATCTGTATTGCCCAGCCAAATAATTAGAAGTGACTGAACCCACTTACTCATGAGATAAAGAGAAAAAGAAATAGGGATGGGATAATAAAATAATAGAATAATAGAGTTGGAAGGGACCAATCATTTGCCTAATGTGGAGCTCGAACCCACAATCCTGAGATTAACTTGTCCTTCCCACTTAGCAGGGCAGTAAGGTCAAATGGTTACATGCACAACCGTGAGGTGAAGTGAGGCAGCTGCTTCAGGGTGGCAGGCTCCAGCAAGCACACAGAGGAGGAGCTGCAGGTCTGCCTGCAGAGTGGGTGGGCATGCAGTGGTAGGTGCTCAGCAGAGGAGGAGGCCGGGGTGACATTTTCTGTTTTGCCTCTAGTGGCAAAATGTCCAGGGCTGACCCTGTGCATTCTCATCGTGCTGTGGAGAAGCCACTTCCTTATAATGACATCTCACACCATTGCTCTGTGGTTTCTTTGGTGGTTTATTAATTAATTAAAGGTCTTACCCACCCTTTAAACAAGGTCCAGGGTGTCTACTTGGGTGGGGCCAAGCATATGAATCCAATCTACCCAGTAAGCAGTGTCCTTCTCAGTGGAGTTTCTGTTGGTTGGCCAGGGACCACAACATCAGCCCAGCTCACATCGCATTGCTGCTTAATTCACATAAATACTGCTACTGCTTGAGATAACATCGCATTTGCCACATAGCTGGGTAAGTGTTCAAAGGAATCCTAAATTATCATTTGACACGTGGTTGTCTCTCTTCTCCCAGGCTTTTTTCTTTTTTGAATGAGCATGCAATTCAAAATTCTCCCTGTATTCAAAAGCTAAGTTCATATACAAGCCAAATTTAATAAATCTTAGCAAACTAGAAACAAACAAACTGAAACCTTTGAAGTGTTTTTAACTAGAAAGGTGGCTGTAATAACATAAAGGTCTGTCTTCTTGATCAGATGCCAGCTCCACTGATGCTTTTTGGGTATCAGTCAGCACCTTGTGGACTGGAATTTGTGGTGGGAATCTTTCTTAATGCCTCGATGTCACAAGCTATCTGGTTTGCTTCTCTCCTCCCTGCGTAGTGCCTGGCTTCTCAGCAAAAGGAGCACTAGAAATTCGGTTCAAAACCCACAAGAATGTGTGCTCTCCCCCCCCCCCCGCCTTCCATGGTATAGCTTGGCATTATACATGCAACTGGTGTCATCTGGAAAATTACAGTATTGGAACTAATATCCTGCCCACTACTTTTTGTTTTTTTTAAGTGATTTAGAGCTCCTAAAAATAAACAGGATGCCACAAGACATTTATATATGCCAGGGAAACCCCTCGTGCACAAAGCAATGCTAGAGATCAGTTTTAAGTTGCTTTTAGAGGAGGGCAACCTCTCAAAATGAAGGAAGCCATAGAAATGAAGGAAAGGAGAAGACAGGGATTTTCTCTATTGATCTTCTGGAGGATCATGTTGGTCGTGCCAACAATTCTTTTGAAGAACACCAGTAGGATTCATCAATGGCACACTGTTATTCTCCCCATCCTTCATTTTGTTCTTTTTGAGGCTGCTTGCACTTCATGCCTGTCAGAGCTGGCTCCAGGTCCCAGCTCACAGAGGACCAACGCTAGCCGGTAGTAATGTACAAAAGTCTTTATTGAAGTACAATTTCCATTTTCAAGCCGGAGCGCCCCAGCTCTACGTCTAGGGTTTAGACCGGCGAAGCTCCATCTGAATCTCCGCCCCCTGTACACCAGTTTAAGATTCTAGCCTTACTCCACCTCTTCCGTCTCTCCTTTCTCCTCTGGGTCCTGCTACCCCCCGGGGTCCCTTCCTTCCTGGATTCTTCCGACGCAGACGTTGACCCCCCTGACTCCTCCCTCTCTCTTCGGCGGGCTTTGGGACCTGGCTCCCTATCCGGGCTGCCAACTGCGCCGCCCTCCTGTACATTTGAACTTGGCGCGCGCTCCCAGCCTTCAACCTTCCTCTCGACCGTTTCCTCGCTCCCCGATGTAGGCGTGGCCAGTCCTGTCTCCTGTCCTTCTGCTGGCAGTGCGCCGCCTGATCCCGATGCCTGGGACTCCTCCCCCCTACTGCACTCTGGTGTGGACGCTGGTCCTGATTTCCAGCTGCTGCTCTCTGAGTCCCCTCTGGCCCCTTCTTCCTGGGGTGTCCCCCTAGGCACCCCCCTTGCCCTGACCATGGGAGCCTCTTTCTGTGAATCTTCCGATTCGCTGGAAAGACTCAGAGACCTCGGACCGCTGTCATCGCTGACATTTCCTTCGGACTCCTCCCCCTCGCTCTCCATTTCCTGTGCCTCTGCTCCTGAACCCCTGACAATGCCCTACATGCCTTTGAGTTTGTTCTCGAGAACTGTACCGTTGTAGACTCTTGAAGTAGGAGTGGCTGCAACAAAATGTTGCAGTGTGGCGCACTCTGGCTTAGGTTCCAGCCAGCCGGCCAGGCTGTCTTCCAGGATGAATTCGTCCCATCCCCCCACCCAATTTTCCACCCCCCACTCCTTCTAACATTTGGCAATCCACTTTTAGCTACACCCATTAAAAACTCTCTGTACTTATTTTTGCCTCAAATAAGGGACACAGAACATGTTACTTTGTGAGCAGGTGCCAAGTTCCTGGGAAATAGGTCATTTCAGGGACACCTTTTGTAAGTTGGATGTGTGTTTGGGGAGCAGAGGTTCTTAAGGAAATTGTAGCAAGCAACAAATTTTCTATATGTGTGTGCTTAGTGAAATTTATTGTCAAGAAGGAGGGTGGAATATATTGCTGTCATCTCCTCTCCCACAGACCATGGCCATCTGTGAAGTCACGGAGGCAAGGAAACTGTCAGAGTGTCTGGAGGGCCCAGATCTCCAACGCAGAAACCGGCGCTCACATGTAGGGATTTATCAGCAGACACCTGTGCACAATGCACAACTGTTGCAGGAAAGAGTCAGGACCTTTTAAACAAAGAAGCATGGTCCCACATCGCTGTCCACACGGTTGTGCCCTACGTGCAAGTTAGCTGTGACAAGAGCTTCTGTTGACCTTTCCATGGGCAGTCTAGTTTGACTCTGAGTCATTGGGTCTCTAGATAAGCACCATTACATAAGCAATCTGTTTACCTTACTTTTTCGTCTATAAGATGCCCCCATGCAAAAGACACCTCCCCTATTTTGGGGGACTCAGTTTTAAGAAAATGGGGGGAGATGGTCCAAAGCTGTTGAGCTTCTTCCCCCATGCAGCTGTGGGCAGGAAACACTCCCTAGATCGTTTCCCGCTTGCTGCAGCATTCAGGGGAAGTTGTGCTCCCGTCAACTGGCGCGCACAGCTCCTCCCCCCCCCCATGCCACTACCCGTGTATTGGACGACCCCAGTTTTTTGACATGATTTTTTTTTTGTCAAAAAAACCTTGTCTAATACATGGATAAATACGGTATTTGCCCTTAGGTGTGAATTTGTATTTGGGCAGGCAGGGGGGCATCCAATGATATTTTTAACCAGTGCTTTTTTCCTTTAAAAATGTTGAGGGGTACTCTCATTTTGGCTGCTGCCTCTCCCCCTCCCCCCCAACCCCCGGACGAGGGGCTTGAGGCAGCAGCGACGTGAAGGCCGATGGTGACGGTGGGCTCAGCTTGAGCGAGGAGGGGCAAGAACCAGAGGTGTAGCAAGCCCAGGTGGTACCCAGTGCGGAAATTTTTTGGCCACCACCCCCTCCACATTGACAGCTCGGGGTAGGCTTGGGAGTCGAAGGCCAAATGTCACCCCCTCAGTGATGACACCTGGGGTGGTCCACCCCGCCTCCTACGCCTCTGTGCCGCCCCCCACGACTACCAAGTACCCCGAACTGTTGGGGGAAGGGGGAGCTATGCCGCTTTGCAGAGGCGCTGGCAAAGCTGAGCAGCTTGTCCTCTCGGGAGCCACGGCTCCCATCCATCCCCCTCCCTCCCTGGCTAGCTGTAAAGCGGCAAAATGGGAGCGTGCCAGAGAGGGAGGGAGGCTGGGAGGGGGGCCCCCTGCTTGCCATAAGCGGCTCCTGCTGGCGGCAGAGGGATCCCACCGCCATCCGTATGACGCTCCAGTGGCACCGGTGGCAAACCGCTAGGTACAGCACATGCGCTGTATGTAGCAGTTTACCGCAGGCGCCGCTCAAACGCCGTACGGACAGTGGCGGGATCCTCTGCTCGCGGCTGCAGCCGAGGATCCTCCATGGCTGCTTGCGCTGCTGCGCCAGGGTGGCAGGGCAAGCACCCTGTGGGCTGCCTTCTTGTCACCCCCCTCAGACACGGCACCCGGGGCACACCACCCCCTGCCCCCACCTTGTGATGCCACTGGCAAGAACTCGCTGACTGGCTCCAGCCCAGCAGGAGGAGGAGGAGCAGCAGCACCGTCGCCTCCCCTGCAGCCACCCCCGACTCCCCTCCCTGGGCACTGGCAGGAGAATGACGGAGCTCCAGTCTGAGCTGCTACTGCGGAGATGGCAGGCGGTCGGTCAGGGCAACACAAAATGTTTAGGGGTACATTTACCCCTGGGTTCCCCCAGAAAAAAGCACTGTTTTTAACTCTTTGGAGCCAGACTGTATGCAGTATGTTCTGGTGTTATCCAAGGTGTTTTGGAGGCATGGCTCCTCCGTTGGGTGTTTGGAGATGTGATGGACTTTCTTGCTTGAGCCAGGCTATCTCTCCCTCACTTTTGGTGGCCCATAATTCACCTCTGATCTGCTTCCCTGCCTCTAGGCTTTCTGCTGTTTCATCCTTGCCCATCAGTATGGGGCTCATCTACATTTTACTATCTCCCTCCTCCCCCAATTTGATTATGTCTCCCTTCCGTAATGAAAGGAATTTTCCTGGAGGAGTGAGTGGATAAAATCCTGTGATCTGGAAGCTTCCAGCTAAATTTCTAATCCTTGTTGAGCCAAATTTCTTGCCATCTGTTTGATTGCCAGGGTGGCATGGTTCAGCTGTTGTGGTATGCTTTGGAAGGAGTTTCTGCCTGCCTTCTTTCATTGCCTACAGGACAATTAACAGCCTCCTTTTCATTCCCTTTAATGAAAATATTTTGGGGAAGTTGTTTAATGTACAGGCCCAGTCACACTTTGCATTGATCAGGACTGGGAAAGAGGCTTTGGTGGGATGATAAGAGGCAAATAGGAACATGGGGAAGGTTGCTAATTTCAAACTGACATCAGGCTCTTAAGGTCTCATCTGTCTTGGGATGGCCACAAACATCTTTTGGAAGAAGGGTGTTATTTTTCTTTCTTTGCAGATCTCCTGCTGAATTTCATCCAGGCATGGTAGGACTGAAGTCAGGGCATGTGTCTTCTTGTAGTAAGGCCAGAACAAGTTAAAAAGCTATGGGTAAGATAGGTTTGTCAGTGAGCAATTTGACAGTGTCTCCCCAGACTTGTCTTTTGTGACTATTTAGCTTAGACGAGATCTGAGGCAGGGGGGTCCACTTGGCAACAGCCTACCCCATGTACTCAGAACTTAGGGGGCGACTCTCACAAGATGTGTGGAGCTGTGAGGAGGCAGAAGATGCTTCATGGCTCTGAGCCAGGCTGGGGTCACTCAGTGTGGGTATAACAAGGCTGGTGAAAGTGTTGCCATTCCATAAGGATTAAGCTGCTGCTTGGTGATACATGACTAGCCTGCTGTAGATTGTTAGGTTAGTTAAGAAAGTTGCTGCAACCTCTTTTTATTTATCATCAGTGTGCCAACGGTCTTGCACTATATTTATGCAAAGCAGCTTACCTTAAGTTTTGTTGTTTGTATTCCTTATTTTTAAACATTTTAGTAAATACTTTTTTGTAATAATAGCAATAGTTTGAGAACCTGGACTTGTCTGGAACCTTCAGTATGTAGACAGAAAGTCAAAAGTAGAATGGAGCTCCCTTCCCTTCCCTGCTCTCACCCATGACATCTAGGTCAGAAAGGGTCTCAAGGGATTTGGAAAGGTTCTCGTAAACACTGTATGTTTAAATTATGATTAAGTCATGTTTACCAGTTAATTGTGCAGTAAATAAAGCTGCGGCTTTCACCTTCCAGTCATACCATGGCAGAGTGTTAATTAGGATTTAGAAGCTGGCAGGAGGCCAGCGCTTAGGCTGCATGGGAGGTTGAGAGGTGCAGCTTGGTTATCAGTTATGTTGACATGTGCTAAGCGTTGTGGTTAGACAGCATACCCCAAACTCCTAGGTCTAGTATTCCCTGTTATGAAAGGCCCGCTGTTTAAAATACTTGGCTCGCCATCAAACTCAGAGTTAGAAGATCAAGAGCAATTTTTTTCTCTTTCCATCAGATTTTATGAGATCTTATCCACACTGGGAGGGCATGGAGAGAGAGAGAGAGAGAGAGGGAGGGAGAGAGAGAGAGAGAGAGAGAGAGAGAGAGAGAGAAACAGCATCACTCACTATTTCACTACGAAACACACAGGCATGAAAGTGCAGGATTGCAGTCTTCCACTTGTGCTCAATCTTGTTTTTAGGAGAGTATAACTGGAGACGAAAGGTAAGAAGGATTCCTAAAGGCTCCAAAATGTAATAATTCAAAACACCTTTTTATTATTGTGTTTTTGAGCCTTTAAGAATCCTTCATATGGTTAGTCTAACTCATTTGAAGGGGCAAGAAATCAACATTTTCAGTTTTTCACATGACGCTAAAAAAAGCAAAATGCTAATCACAACTAAAACACACTCGTATACAAAGAGCAGCCTAAAGATTAAATAAGTAAAGTGAAATGCTGATGTGTGGAAAAATAAATTTTATAATGCTGTACAATGAAGATGTCATTCAAGTATTGTTTCTGTTTAACTTAAGGTAGCAGTTAAACTTGAAGTTAAGGAGACTCAGCCCAATTTAATCTGCATACTAATTAAATGAAGATTACAAATTGGAGAATTGAGTTATCAATTGTGCACAGTTGCTAATCTGTCATAAGCGAGGTAGGTGATGTCTTAGGAAAAGTCTTACAATTCTTATTTCTGTAGTTGATTAATGGAACTTGGTGAATGCTGCAAGTACTGCACATGCTTATAGTGCGAAATATGGGTTTGAGGCTTCACCAGTTTTATCTCTTTCTTGTCATTTTAGTTTTAAAAAGATGAAATTCCTCTTCAGGAATAGTGCCCTGAAATTCGGTTTCATACTTTGTCAAACCATGTATCTAACCTAGAAATTATTTTGTACTTCTCAAATTGAATGCTGTTTCTAAGATAGTTAGAGCACTAGACATGCACTGGATTTCAGTAGCCCAGAAAGGAAATGATAATTAATAGGCATGGCTGTGAAATACAGTGGAACCTCATTTTGGAACATAATCCGTTCCAGAAGACTGTTCGACTTCCAAAACATTCGAAAACCGAGGAACAATGCGCAGTTAGCAAAACCCATTGAGAAAAAAGAAAAACACGCAGTGGAAGCCGTTCAACTTCCAAGGTGTGTTCAAAAATGGAAGCAATTACGTTTTACGTTTTTGGCGTTTGGCTTCCAAAACGTTTGGCTTCCGAGACGCTCAAAAACCGAGGTTCCACTGTATTTAATAAAAATAACAAATGTCTTAGACGTGGACAATAAATACTTATGAACAGAAAGTGAAGGTTTTTGGTATCCTTTATCAGCTAGATCAGTGGAACAAGTGATTAGCATACAGTGGTACCTCGGGTTAAGTACTTAATTCGTTCCTGAGGTCCGTACCTAACCTGAAACTGTTCTTAACCTGAAGCACCACTTTAGCTAATGGGGCCTCCTGCTGCTGCCGCACCGCCGGAGCCCTGTTCTCATTCTGAAGCAAAGTTCTTAACCTGAAGCACTATTACTGGGTTAGCAGAGTCTGTAACCTGAAGCATCTGTAACCTGAAGCGTATGTAACCCGAGGTACCACTGTAATTAATGGGCCATCACAGATCTAGTACTACAGACAGAACGTCCACATTATGACCAGCAAACACGTAAGACAGAACAGAAGAGCGCCCTTTTAGCCATGCCCCACCAGGCCCACTCCCCTTGCTGGCTTTGCGTTCAGTATCCCATGCATAGAGGCTCCTCCATGCCAGTAGGAATTCTGGCTAGTCAGGATTCCTGCCTGCATGGAGAAGCCCTTGTGCCCTGGTCGTTTTGGACATGAAAGAACAAGGTTGGAAGAGCCCTTTGTTTGATTTGAATTTTTAAGTGGACTGAACTCATTTGCACCTCTTGGACTCAAATGTTGATTGGAATGTAATTATTCTTCTATTTTGCATTTCTCCAGGTTTTGCAGCACAGTTCCAATCTCCAAAAGATAGCGACATTTTTAAATGCAGTTCATTTGCAATGTGTGCATTATTAATTAATTAAATTCCTATACCAACCTTCATTGGAGGATCACAGGGCAGTTTACAATACAAAAACACAAAAATACACAATATAGTAACAAACCGCCCCCCCTGCCCCCCCCCCCCCAGTTTAAAAGGACATAGATTGTTAAGTTAGCCAAAGGCCTTGGAGAAGAGGAATGTTTTCACCTGAAGATATGCAACAAAGGCAGCAGGCAAACCTCTGTGGGGAGAGCCTTCCACAAGTGGGGACCTATTGCAGAAAAGGCCCATTCTCATGCTGATGCCCTCTGGACCTCTTGTGGAGAGGGCACACAATGAAGGGCCTCAAAGGATGATCTCAGGGTCCAGGTAGGTTCATATGGAGAGAGGCAGTCCTTGATGTATTGTGGATCTCAGAGCCATAGCTAGGTGATCTTGCATCCCTGGCAGAACCGTCAGATTACACCCCCTAGCCACAAACAAATTAGCTTTTCTTTCCACCTCTCCTCCACACACACACCCTGCACCCATGCAATTCCTCACACACTTCACCTTGTAATTAATTATTTTTTGTAATGAATTCTGATTGATTTCCCCAAGATGGGGAAGGCTGACCTAGTTGATATAGGCATCTCCACTTATGCGCAGGTTATGTTCCGGGCCCCTGCCTGCATGTGAAATTGCATATAGTGGGGAGCACCCCACTTTAATAGGGAGAAGGGCATGGGAGCCAACTTCTTGGAGCCAGGGTTCCTTCACCCCCCCCCCCAAAAAAAAATGTTTGAGGAAGTCCCCCCTCTCCCCCATTAATGGGCATTGCCATTCAAATAGTGTGTGCGCGCTCCATCTTGTGGTTGATTATACAGGGCAGTGCTTACCTGCTTTTATTCAAGTTGGCACCCATGAGGGAGGGTGTGCAAAAGGAGAGAGAGAGAGAGAGAAGTGTGACTCTGGAGTAGGCAGGGTTTTAAGTTGGTGAGTCTCCGCCACGCCTGGAGAGGCAGGGGCGCAGGCAGTGAGGTGGGCCAGGCAGTGTCAGGAGCCGAGGCTGGTGGGCCTTCCCAGCCCCGAGGCCCTGAGCAAGGTCTGGGAGAGGGCAACTGGGATGGGGTGCTGGGGCACGCACAGGATCCTCTGCCAGACTGCCTAGCCAGCCCAGCTGCCAGGAGGGCCAAGGGGCGAGGGGGGCGGCCGAGAGCAGGAGCCACCCAGCACACCCTCTTCCCCGCCCTGCCTGGGCTGCGGGCAGGGAGCACTGGCTGGAAAGAGCGCCTGGCAGAGTGTCTCTGTAGCTGATTTTATGCCCCCCCCTCGTTTGCATCCCTGCTGGGGGCCCAACTCTCCACCCCCGAGCTATGGCCCAGGTGGATCTAAGCCATTTATCACTTTATAGAATAAAGCCAACACTTTGAATTGGGCCCAGAAACTGACTGGCAGCCAGTGCAGTCGGCCCAGGATTGACACATGCTCAAATTGTCCTGCCCTAAGTGAACAACCTGGCCACTTACAATGAGATAAAATATGTATCTAAATGCATACTTGGTGTTAAAATACCATATATTTAAATGTACATTTGAATTGAATTTTTTTTAAATCACAGGTTAATACGGACATGGGACAAAATGGGCTTGTCAAATCTGTGTCAATTTCACAAGCTTATTTATATGTCCATCCCTAGCATAGGACCTTTTCATACGTTGCTGAATGTGTCAGTGCTGGGGGACCAGAGTGAACAAAGACATGATAATATCATAGAATTGTAGAGTTGGAAGTGACCCCATGGGTGACCAATCCCCTACAGTGCAGAATCACTGCTAAGGAATCCCTGAAAGGTGGCCCTCCAACCTCTGTTTGGAAAGCTCCACTTTGACATTGTCAGCCAATAAACAGATTTTCATACTTTGCCTATAACCTGGGCATGAAGTAGTTGCTGGTCATAAGCAGAAGATGATAACACAGATAGCATAGAAAAGTAGAAGTGGATCTTTTTTGCTAGGAATAATGGGGACAGAAGTCCTGAAAAAGCTGATTAATTTATTTATGTCCATGACAACAGCAGCTAGAACTTTATATGCACAGGAGTGGAAAGAAGGATTACCAGCGAAGGAGGAATGGCTTATGGACTAGGCTGAAATGGCAAAATTAACTGTCAAACTAAGAGGACATAATGATGAAGTGTTTAAGGAGGAATTGAGACCATTGGTGGATTATATATAAAAGTATCACCCATACATAAATCAATCAATCATTTATTTATTTATTGTCATCCACCCACAAATAGATTCTAGTACATAAAATTAAAGAACATACATACTACTTGGACATTGGATAAAACTAAGCTTGTTTCAGACCTTTAACTAATACAAAGTGCTCTCTGATCCTGATTGCCTCAACTTGGCAACTACTGAAGATACTCTGGGAAGAGATGAGGACAGCCCAATTGAGGAAGCTTTTTGGGTGTTGCGCTTGGACCAGCAACTTACAACTCATCCTGAGCTAGATGTTGGAGTAGTCCTGTGTCCAGTTTGAAAACATTGACCTTAAGCCACTATCGTAAGGCTGCCCTCCAGACCCAGGTCAGTAGAGGGCATTCCCCAGTCTCCAAGAAAATGACTGAGTTAGGCACATATCTGAGGGTCTGGAGGAGAGCCCTCAAGAATTTAGCCTGGAGATTATCCAATTCAGTTGTTAATCCTCCACTCCAGATATTAGAGGCATTGAGCATTGAATACTTTGATGGCAGGTGGAATATATTGGCCCCCTTTAGTAAAGAAGTAGCACAGAGTGGCCGATTGACTAACTTGTGCTTTTTGGAGGGCAGCAGATCTATGGGTGGTCCATGTCATTGTGTGATGGAATGTCCGTCCCAGGTATGGGAAGCTTCTCATCTGATCCAGGGTGTGCCCATCTGGTGAGGGAATAGCAATGGGAAATATCACACATAAATGTAGTTGTGGGCAGAATTTTAAATATAAACAGCGGATTACTGATGATAGCCAAATTTAGATAAATGAATATCAGGAAATGAGCGGCGGGAAAGTCAAGGAAAAAATTATGTTGAACATTTTGTTTATAGATGATGATAAATGTTTTGGAATATATATGAGAGAAAAGTAGAAGTGGATCTACACCTATTATTTTTAAAACTGTCTAGAAATTATATTTTTCCTTATTTCCATAAAACATAACAAAAACAGAAACATTTTTTTCATCAGAAAAAGATGTTAAAATTTTAAACAAAGCAAATTACACTATTTCATGAACATACTCCCTTGTAAGCTGGAACTCTAGTCCAATACATCTCAAAAGGTTTCCATTTATCCCAGAGTGTGGATTGTCTGTTTTCTCTTGAAACTAAAGTAATTTACAATATGGATAAAATCAGTCATTAATTTTGCCAAGTCCTCACATAGTCACATTAGACCTCAAACTGCTGAATGAATGCCCCTCTTGATACAGCCCGAAGTTCTTCTAACTTGGCTTGGGGTAGGAGGAGTTCTAAAATCTCAAGTGCTTGTAGCATTATAACATGAATTTTCAGTCATTTTTAATGGGTCTCCAGGACCTTTCTTTGAAGTGATTACTCACAAAGATGATTTTGTTGAGCCAACTGCACCATAAAAATATTAAGTGTGGTTTTGAGCAGTAAACGGTTTTATTATCCTGCTCACTTCCTGTCATGAAGCATTGCATTAAATTGTACTTTTTAAAGGATTAATGACCCATTTGCTGTGCCCCATGCAGTATTAGCTGTTATAAGAATGGCTGAAAAACCAGGTTATCAACACCAATGTTAATAAGGATATGTATATATACAAGCTCAAGCTATTCTACCCAAACTTTAAATCCTATTGCATTTGTATCCATTATTTTCCTCAGATATGACTAATGACTTCCAAGTATATTTTGAGCAGCAGTGCCACAGGGGTATCGCCGCAGGTGACAGAGGGAACCATATCTGCATCCATATCTCCTCCCAATGAGAATAATTCCTTAAGTTTTCAAAGAAGCATACATTAGGCAAAATTGCATACAGGAAATAAAATGGCTTTGTGGCTTGAAGTGCTTAACAGAAAACAGGTCAATTTGAAACAAGGCAAAGCAAAAGCTACCAAGACTGACTTTGCCTAGACTATAAGCCAGATATTTCATAGATTTGTGTATGGACCAAGATATTGCTTTGGCACTGCATTGGACCAAGGCAAGGCATCGCATGCCTCAAAAGGGTGGGAACCTTCACAGATGGGACCCCCAAGTGGTTTCTGTCCGAAAGCAGCAGTACCTCTTGACACGCAGTGTAAGTTAATAACGCAGAGTCTTCTTCAGTAAAAGAATAAAGGCTTTACTGAGTTAAAATAAACTTGTTTGCAAATAACAGCAGAGTGCACAGAAGATTAAAGTAGCTTCAGAGCTTACACAGAGTTATTGAGTCACACAGAGTCTCCATTGAGCACAGGCTTCACAGAGCACAGGCTACACGCACAGAGAGAGAGAGAGACAGACAGACAGACAGACAGAGAGTATGCCTGCAAGCAGATACAATGCTTATACAGAGAATGAGTCATCCTCAAGATGAGGCACCGTGATTCAGCATGCTAAATGATTCTGCAGCTTTTCAGCATTTCACAACATTTCTAGACTGCTTTATTGTTGTACTGCTTCCGCTCTCAAATACCTTTGTCACATGACACCTCTCACCCACCCACAGGTAAAAAAGCTGCCCAAGGGTGTGGGCGGGAAGGGCAGTGAATGTTGTTGTTGCTGTGGCAGCGGCAGTCAAAGAAAAAAGGTGGAGCCACATTGGAGGATAGAGTTTGTGGGTGGGGGTGGGAGCCCATCCACGGCTCCCATGCCAAGGGCCCCCTGAATTTTGCTGTTGTCCCTGATTCCTAGAAAACATCATTTTATGGTTAAAAAATAGCAGTAGTTCTGGCTTGCGCTCCCTGCAAGAGTCCTGACTAATCCAAGCAACACACGTGGCTGGGAGGCAGAAAGATGGAGGTCAAGGTGGGAGATGTAGCCAAAATTGAGAAAGAAGTCTTGCTCCTGCAGGCAACTGTGGAAAATATAGTCTCTGTTAGGATAGGGCTGGGAATAAGTGGCATTTGATGATAAAAAGGGCAGAGGGATTAAGCTATTTTTAGAATATACAATACAATTTCCCTGCCAGAGTGACAGAGTAGTTGCAGAGGGTCTCTTGCTCATCCAGAGCATGTTCCTTGGGGTATAACTTCGTCTACATTGGAAAAAATGCTGATGCGTTCCCCAGGAAATGTAAATTCCATTACTGGAGGGAGGTGCTTCCTGGCAGTTGCCTCCATTACTTTGTTGTTGTTGTTTAGTCGTTTAGTCGTGTCCGACTCTTCGTGACCCCATGGACCAGAGCACGCCAGGCCCTCCTGTCTTCCACTGCCTCCCGCAGTTTGGTCAGATTCATGTTTGTAGCTTCGAGAACACTGTCTAACCATCTCGTCCTCTGTCGTCCCCTTCTTCTTGTGCCCTCAATCTTTCCCAACATCAGGGTCTTTTCCAGGGAGTCTTCTCTTCTCAGGAGGTGGCCAAAGTCTTGGAGCCTCATCTTCACGATCTGTCCTTCCAGTGAGCACTCAGGGCTTATTTCCTTCAGAATGGATACGTTTGATCTTCTTGCAGTCCATGGGGCTCTCAAGAGTCTCCTCCAGCACCAGAATTCAAAAGCATCCATTCTCCGGAGATCAGCCTTCTTTATGGTCCAGCTCTCACTTCCATACATCACTACTGGGAAAACCATGGCTTTAACTATACGGGCCTTTGTTGGCAAGGTGATGTCTCTGCTTTTTAAGACTCTGTCTAGGTTTGCCATCGCCTTTCTCCCAAGGAGCAGGCATCTTTTAATTTCGTGACTGCTGTCACCATCTGCAGTGTTCATGGAGCCCAAGAAAGTAAAATCTCTCACTGCCTCCATTTCTTCCCCTTCTATTTGCCAGGAGGTGATGGGACCAGTGGCCATGATCTTCGTTTTTTTGAGGTTGAGCTTCAGACCATATTTTGCGCTCTCCTCTTTCACCCTCATTAAATGCTAAATAGGGTGTCTACTTGTATTACACATACCAGAGGTTCTGGGGATCAGCTAGGTGTGCACTTACATGATTTATTATGCACATTGGTTATGACAGGGAAGTTCTCCTGCATAACAGATATTATGGGGAATCACTGAGGCTCAGCTTGAGCCCCTCTCTCTTGGGGGAATACTTAGCTTGAATTATTGCAGCTTCCTCTTATTCTTTGCAATGGTGCTGTGTTCACTGATTAGAGCAAAGCCAAAACAAACACGTAGGACCAACTATTTCAGTGGGTTTACTCTGAATAGAACTTAGCTGGATAAAACCAGTGGCACAGCGTGGGAAAGGCCACAGAGGCAATTGCGCCGGGCACAAAACTGATAGGGATGCAAATTTTCAACACCCGGTGCTGTCTCAATAGTTGTGCACTTCTGTGGCTTGGCTTCCCTGAAAACGGCTTCTCCATACAAACTGGGAAGTGACCTCTCCAGAAAATGGAAGGACTCTTCTTTTCATATCTCTGCAGCTTTGATCTCCTGGGTGACATGGATGCTGTTAGGTAGTTGAATGTGCATGAATACTCCGTCTATTTCCCTTCAACCCCCCGCATTGCCCCAGGCACTGGCAACCCATGGTATGCCACTGCTTCAGGCTGCAATTCGAACCTCATTATGCCAGGTAGGCAGAGCAGAGGCATCTCTCCTTGGCCTGCATTCTCGGCAGAGGCCAACGTGGCCAACCTCTAGGTACACCCTGCTCTAGGTACTGACTCCCATCCTGTCAGTCACTATCTACACCAAGGGTCAGCAACCTTTTTCAGCCATGGGCTGGTCCACCGTCCCTCAGACCATGTGGTGGGCTGGACTATATTTATTGGGGGGGGGGGAATGAACGAATTCCTATGCTCCACAAATAACCCAGAGATGCATTTAAGGTTACCAGATAAATAAATAAAGAAATACACATTCGAGATGTTGATACTGCAGCGATGGCGGTGGCAGAAGGCCGGCCACCACCATGACCTCAACCACCACGTTTCCCCTACCTCCGAGGTTCCTATCTCTTTTCTCCATGAGCCTGGGCATTTGGGAAGGGAGGCTTCCTGTTGCCTAACTGAGAGATCCCTGTCCCCTCCTGCTTGCATGCAAGCTCTGATAGGCAGCATGAAGCCTCCTTTCACAGCTGAGAGATCCCTGCCCCGCTCCTGCTTGCACGCAAGTAGGAGTTGGGAGGCTGCTCCGATAGGCAGCATGAAACCTCCCTTCACAGCTTAGTTGCTGGGGTCAGGGAAGGTGGAGGCAGCCCAGAAGCTGCAGCTGAGAGCCCCTGCACCACCATCATATGGGGACTTCCAAGCAGCTCCTGAAGCCAGCCAGAGCCAACTGCTCCGGGCTGCTGTGACTGCTAATTCTGTATTTCCTAGGGACATTAGATGACATCCAGGGACATTCTGGGGATGAAATTTGTCCGGGGACTTATTCGCAAATCCTGGGACTGTCCCCGGGAAACGGGGGCATCTCGTAACCCTATTTTAAATAAAAGGACACATTCTACTCATGTAAAAACATGCTGATTCCTGGACTGACCACGGGCCGGATTTAGAGGGCGATTGGGCCAGATCCGGCCCCCGGGCCTTAGGTTGCCTACCCCTGATCTACACAGTGGCACTTGTGGCCAGTGCTATTTTTCTAGAAAAAGAGGTGCCAGAACTCACCATGAATGTCTCCCTTATTCTCTTATAATGGCCATTATAAGAGCTGAGAGATGCTGGAACTGAGTTCTGGTGAGTTCCGGCTGAAAAAAAGCCCTGCTTGTGGCACTCTGCCAGCACAGACCTCCTACTTCTGCCTGCCCAGTGTGTGGGTGAGAGGAAGGTCTGCTGGAGGGATCCCTGCTGGATCAAGCCCAATGGACAGGCTGGAAAAGAGGTCTAAGAGGGCTGAACTGGCCCAGAATCCACTGGATCTTCTACTGCTCTCACAGTTGCTACCGGCTGACATGGGTTTCCAATGGAGCCAGCATGGTGTAGTGGTTAAGATTGGTGGACTTGTAATCTGGTGAACCGGGTTCGCGTCTCTGCTCTTCCACATGCAGCTGCTGGGTGACCTTGGGCTAGTCATGCTTCTCTGAAGTCTCTCAGCCCCACTCACCTCACAGAGTGTTTGTTGTGGGGGAGGAAGGGAAAGGAGATTGTTAGTTGCTTGGAGACTCCTTAAGGGGAGTGAAAGGCGGGATATCAAGTCCAAACAACAATTCCTCCTCCTCCTCTTCTTCTTCTTCAATGTGTACTGCCACCATATATTTTTTAAAGCGAATAATGGTCAATGTTATCTGTTGGAAATTTTCCAATTCTCACCTCACCTTAATCTTACATATAATGCTGCTGCAGTTCTCAGTGTTCCCCTTCAAAGCCCTCTTAAGCCTGAACTGTCCCAGTCCACCAGTCTTAAAGATTAAGGAGTGCACTTTCCTCCTCTGATGAGAATCCTTCTAAAATATCTGCTTTACAGCACCCACTTCCTGCAACCTGCTTGCTTCTTGGTAAAACCAGGAGGTTTTATTTAAACTATGCTGCAGGTCTGGTGGAAAGACTTCATACTTTAGCCAAAATGATGACCACCAATGCTTAATAAATGACTTTAAACTTCTTTTATAGCCGGTTTGGCCACCATTTGCAGAAACCTTTGGTCAGAATCAAATTTTAAAAATTTAATTATAGACGCCAGTGGGGAAACATAGAAAGCCAGACTAAAACTTTCACCATTTATTAAATAAATGTAACCACAGGTCCTCCTGTTGCATACTTTCCTAGTCAGGGAGACAAACTCCAACCAGGAATAAACCTAGAAATGTGGGGTGAGTGACATCACTGCCTCAAAAAGCCAAGAGAATCATATTGAAGGCAGAAAAATTTCAATGCCAGAGATTTGGGGTATTAATTAGCATTAAAAAAAAAGTCACCTCAATGCTGTGCAGCAAGCGCAACGCGGTGCATATTTGTTGATTCAGGCCTCATCACAGGACTGAAACTGCCTTGGTCGCACTGGTTGATGATCTCCGGCAGGCTAGCGACAAAGGTGAGAGCTGTTTCCTAGTTCTGCTGGATCTCTCAGCGGCGTTTGATACCGTCAACCATAACATCCTTCTGGACCATCTTGAGGGGCTGGGAGCTGGGGGCACTGTCATACAGTGGTTCCGCTCCTTCCTCCTGGGCCGTGTTCAGAAAGTGGGGGGGGTGAGTGTTCAGACCCCTGGGCTCTCACTTGTGGGGTGCCTCAGGGTTCTGTCCTCTCCCCCATGCTTTTTAATATCTATATGAAGCCGCTGGGAGAGATCATCACGGGGTTTGGGCTGGGTGTTCATCAGTATGTGGATGATACCCAGCTCTACCTCTCTTTTAAATCAGAACCAGTGAAGGCGGTGAAGGTCCTGTGTGAGTGTCTGGAGGCGGTTGGAGGATGGATGGTGGCTAAAAGATTGAGGTTGAATCCTGACAACACAGAAGTACTGTTTTTGGGGGACAGGAGGCAGGCAGGTGTGGAGGATTCCCTGGTCCTGAATGGGGTAACTGTGCCCCTGAAGGACCAAGTGCGCAGCCTGGGAGTCATTTTGGACTCACAGCTGTCCATGGAGGCACAAGTCAAATCTGTATCTAGGGCAGCTGTTTACCAGCTCCATCTGGTACGTAGGCTGAGACCCTATCTGCCTGCAGACTGTCTCGCCAGAGTGGTGCATGCTCTGGTTATCTCCCGCTTGGACTACTGCAATGCGTTCTACGTGGGGCTACCTTTGAAGGTGACCCGGAAACTACAACTAATCCAGAATGCGGCAGCTAGACTAGTGATTGGGGGCGGCCACCGAGGCCATATAACACCGGTCTTGAAAGACCTACATTGGCTCCCAGTACATTTCCGAGCACAATTCAAAGTGTTGGTGCTGACCTCGGTCCAGTATATCTGAAGGAGCGTCTCCACCCCCATCGTTCTGCCCGGACACTGAGGTCCAGCTCCGAGGGCCTTCTGGTGGTTCCCTCACTGCGAGAGGCCAAGTTACAGGGAACCAGGCAGAGGGCCTTCTCAGTAGTGGCGCCCGCCCTGTGGACTGCCCTCCCATCAGATGTCAAAGTGATAAACAACTACCTGACATTCAGAAGACATCTGAAGGCAGCCCTGTTCAGGGAAGTTTTTAATATGTGACACTTTAGTGTATTTTTCATCTTTGTTGGAAGCCGCCCAGAGTGGCTGGGGAAACCCAGCCAGATGGGCGGGGTACAAATAAATTATTATTATTATTATTATTATTATTATTATTATTATTTTAATAGGTTTGGCCTGTGAGAACAAACATGCAGATACTTAGCTGTCATTTTTGAAGTGTTAAAAAATATTTTATAGTTGTAAAGGCTTGCAGTTAGTTACAGTATAGTAAATAGATGTTGGTGTTTTTGGAAGACCACAGATGGCTTCCACTTGAGGCTTTAAACATTTTCCACTCCTATTTAAATATTTATTACACCATATTCCCATATTCAAGCTATACATGGTAGTTTGGCAGCTATAGTTTGGCAGAAGTGGGCAGCTACATCCCCAAGGCTAAACGTTATTGCTAATATGGAACAATACTAGCTTCAGGCTTGGGAGCAGGTGGGACTTAAGAGGAGCAGAACCACCTCTTCATTCAAAGCCCTGCAATTCACACTGCCCTGGCAGAAGGTGGGGCTGGTATTCTTCTTAGATCCAGATCAGGCCCCTCTTTGTTTGCAGATCCTTGGCTGATCCCGTCCTCATTCCACTCCACTTGGGAACCTTCCCCAGGCTGCCCTCAGAGGGAGTGCCACCAGCAGGTGCCTGCCTAGAGTGTGTGCTCCCCTTGAAGAGAAAATATGTTGCAATCTGAAGTGCAACCCTCTGCAATGCACATGAGTTCCATGTGAGATGTCCCAGGTGGTTCTCCAGCATCAAATCACCGTGTCAAGGGCAAAAGAAGTGCAAGAAGAGTCTGCTGGAAGAGGTAAGTGGCCATCTAGTCCAACATCCTGTTCTCACAGTGACCAACCAGAAGCCTGGCTCTGAGATGAACAGCACTCTCCTTGATCATTTTGGTTGCCTTTTTCTGATCCTTTTCCACCTCCACAACAATTTTTTTTTAGATGAGGCAGCCAGAACCGAACGCAGTTCTCCAGCCTTAGATTTATGAAACAGCATTATGCTAGTTTGAAAACCACTGTTCTAGAAGATTGCTGTGAGGGGAGTTATTCCTTATCAAGGCTTTCCTGCCTCTGTTTGTGCAGTCAATAGTCTCACCCTACAGCCAATAAAGCCCAGTGGTAACAGCACAGTGTCCTAAATACACTTTCCAGGAAACGACTGTTTTTAAAAAGCTATTATGGCCTGTTAGTTGAGCAAAGCATCCATGCATGATGCTCGGTATCGAATACATGTATCATTCTTACACTAGAGATGACTTTTTAGCTAGAAACCAGACTTTGCCCATTTCTTTATTTGTTCAGGCATTAATTTTCTGAGTGAAAGGCAAAAGAACTGAAATCTGTTTACTCAGAGCTGAGTCCTGATGGGGAGAAACTGAGTTCCTGCAATTTTGTATTGCTAATTTATGTTTATTTAGGCACTGACATTTTTATTATAGTGATGTACAGAACTTGTGGAAACAGAGAAAAGGTGGAAGCAAGCAAGAGTCTTTAAGGAATATGTTTTCTTGTCTTTAATTTTCTGGGAGAGAATCTAGCATTTAAATCTTGTTTCCTCAAAGAAAATTTACAAACTGACATGGAAAATGTATATCAACTATGTTGTAATATTTTCCTGTGTCTTTGGACTTATCTTAGTTGCTGGATTTGGTGCAAATATTTTGGCTCTCATTATCTCCATAAAATACAGTTCCCTGAAGAAAAATCAGCTGGATGTTCTTCTCCTGAGCATGCTTATCGCAGACTTACTTACACTTCTCCTGATGCCCTTTGTGTTGGCTTCAGTCCTCTACTACACATGGCTTTGGGGAGATGCATTTTGCAGGTTTTTCCAGTTCTGTTCAGCTTTCTCCTTGGCTGCTAGCATCTATTCCCTCTGTGCTGTCTCCATTGCTAGAGCAAGAATCATCTTGAGACCTTACAGAACTCCAAAGACCACAACAATGATCTTCATTCTCGTCTCGGTTTGGGTCCTGAGCTTTGTTGTCAGTTTGCCACTAAGGATCCACGCTACAATGGAAACAAGACTTTCTACAAATATATCCTTCTGCGTACCTACCATATACCAGCAGCAGTACCAAGTGGTCCTTAGCCAGTTCATCCTATATTATCTCATCCCAGTCTTGGTGATTGTGTCCAACTATGTCCGACTTATCATTTTCCTTTATAAAAGTCCTATGATGTCTGTGGTGAGTTCTAGAAACACACGGAAAGCCTCTGTAATGATTTTTCTTGCCACTGCAACCTTCTCAGTCTGCTGGCTTCCTGTATATATTTTAGAATTATGCATCTATTTAAGGATCTATCATCATAGCTATATCTGGGACTCTTTATATTTTGTATGTAATATCCTTCAGTATCTTCAACCATGTGTTAATCCTGTCCTGTATGTGTTGTTATCCAAGCGATACAGAAAACAAAAGACAAAAATGTTATGTTGCCAAAAAAACAGAGTGCACCCGCAGATCCACAGTATAACTGAATGCAAAGACTGACTATATGCTGAGTAAAACTGGTATAGGATTTCAGCTAAAGAGAAATTTGAAGGGGTTTGAAAAGCTCTAATAAGGTGACACATCAGCAGAATTTAAAACAAAATTTTAACAAATTCAGTAGGATGGAATTGGATACTGACATCTTGAACACTGACGTGCTCAATAAGTGTTCCCTATTTGACATTAATTAGTGAATATTAGCTTGATTTAATAAGGATAGCATGTAGAAAAAACTAAGAATAATTGTCAAAGGTAGACATTTGTAGAATGTGGATGGCATGTACGTTCAAATGCACATCCAATTGAAAATAATGTACTCCAGACAGGGATGCACATTTGGATATACCCAATAAGATGCATGAAGAAGCTTGTTTCCATGAATAGATCTGCTTATTTGACTCAGAGCAATAGTCTGTTTTCATGTCAGTATATGCCATTTGAGTTGTATTTAAACACAAAAATTTGATTAGAGAATCAACTTTTTCTTCTAGTTTTTTTCAAACGTGTTTGTTAAGGTGTTCTTGTATGCAATGATGTCAAATCACTGACAAGAATATAAAACTTTAAAATAAAAGCCAGCAAAGGGGAGAAAAGGCTATTTAATATCCTGATACCCCTCTGTATGACATTTAATTTGTATACATACATTTCTAATTACAGTTGCTAATTTATCTTCCAGTACAAATATTTTGCTTTACAAAAAGAATTCAACGAGAATTGCACTGTAAATAGTTCACAATGATTCATGTATGCAAGCCTTAAAATAGCCTTTATAAGATGGGACTCTTTATATTTTGTATGTAATATCCTTCAGTATCTTCAACCATGTGTTAATCCTGTCCTGTATGTGTCTAAGCGATACAGAAAACAAAAGACAAAAATGTTATGTTGCCAAAAAAACAGAGTGCACCCGCAGATCCACAGTATAACTGAATGCAAAGACTGACTATATGCTGAGTAAAACTGGTATTGGATTTCAGCTAAAGAGAAATTTGAAGTGGGTTTGAAAAGCTCTAACAAGGTGGCACATCAGCAGAATTTAAAGGAAAAATTAAACAAATTCAGTAGGATGGAATTGGATACTGACATAAAGATGTGGCAGCGGCCTTCCCCTCAGTTGTGGATGGGTGAGACACACACCAAACGTGGGTCACCAAAAACCATCTGTATTCATATACGAGGTGAGATTTGAACTGGAGATGTCTTGAATCACACTAGCTACCAGGGTGGGATTCAACTAAGTTTTACCCAGAGTAGACTCACTGAAATTAATGAGCTTAACTAAGGCCTTGCCCACACTCCCACTTTCCCCGCAACTTTCCTCTGGGAAAACACGCTCTTTTCTGCTGAATCAGAGCAAATATCAATGGGTTTTCCATGGATTGATGTTTATTCCAATTCAGCAATAAATAGTGGGTTTTCTTGGAGAATGTGGCAGGTCAAACAGCTCAGAGCTGTGCTTTCTAGGTGAAGTGTGGACGAGCCTTAAGAGCTATTCATTTCAATCGGCCTATTCTGAGTAACACCTGAATAATAATAAATGTATTATTTATACCCTGCCCATTTAGCTGGGTTTCCCCAGCCACTCTGGGCTGCTCTCAGCAGAATATCAACAGAAAAACACATCAAACATTAAAAACTTCCCTAAACAGGGCTGCCTTCAGATGTCTTCTAAAAGTCTGGTAGTTGTTGTTCTCTTTGACATCTGGTGGGCTTGCTTTCCACAGGGAGGGTGCCACTACCGAGAAGGCCCTCTGCCTTGTTCCCTGTAACTTGGCTTCTCGCAGTGAGGGAACCACCAGAAGGCCCTCGGCACTGGACCTCAGCGTCCAGGCAGAACAATGGGGGTGGAGATGCTCCTTTAGGTATATTGGACCGAGGCCGTTTAGGGCTTTAAAGGTCAGCACCAACACTTTGAATTGTGCTCGGAAACATACTGGGAGCCAGTGTAGGTCTTTCAAGACTGTGTTATGTGGTCTCGGCAGCCGCTCCCAGTCACCAGTCTAGCTGCTGCATTCTGGATTAGTTGTAGTTTCCGGGTCACCATCAAAGGTAGCCCCACGTAGAGCGCATTGCAGTAATCCAAGCAAGAGATAACTAGAGCATGCACCACTCTGGCGAGACAGTCTACTGACAGGTAGGGTCTCATCCTGCGTGCCAGATGGACCTGATAGACAGCTGCCCTGGATACAGAATTGACCTGCACCTGCATGGACAGCTGTGAGTCCAGAATGACTCTCAGGCTGCATACCTGGTCCTTCAGGGGCACAGTTACCCCATTCAGGAACAGGGAGTCGTCCCCCCCCGCCCACCCCCCCCCCAAAAAACAGTACTTCTGTCTTGTCAGGATTCGATCTCAATCTCTTAGCAGCCATCCATCCTCCATTACCACCATCAGTATCAGGGGGATTTTTTTCTTAGTATAAACCCAAGCAGCAGCTGAGGAAGAGATGATACGATTTGGGTCAATCAGTAGTTTTAGGTTGGCTGCATTTTGCTCAGATTTTGAAGCTACACTGATGCGGCACATCGTCTTCTTTAAAGAGTCTCTTGCAACCGTGCTTCAGTTCTGGGAGTATATTTGGGGAAGGGAGGTTTGCATTTCATGTTTACTGTTTTTGGCATAAACAGCCTGTGTGGATTTGATTAACTTCACTTTAAAAGAGTGACTCCACCAGCAGGCAGGTTGGGATGCCAAACATTTTGGAGTCTATGTCTCTGCTCAGCCACCCCTGGAGACAACTTTCAAATCCTGTGGCAGGAGATGCAAGGAGGCTGAAGGCGAAGGCAAATTTTGAGCAAGCAGTTTTCTGTGACTGCATTGTGGGAGAGAGAGCAAGGCAAGAGACATAACAAGCCTCTCACGGGACCTTAAACTCCCATCAAGTTCAGCATATTGTGTCAGTATTTTCCAGTTTCACTGGGATATTTTGACTCAGCGATTGTGGATTTGCTGACATTGCAACCGACCTTCCTTCAGGTTGAACCAAGGTCATCTGATGTAACAAGTACATAATACTGTTAGTGCAGACGTCTTCACCTCTGGTACTAACACCACATTTAACGTTTGAGATTATTCCCTTACTGTCTCCTGCCTGTCTGAAGCCCCAAAATCATGCTTTTTGAAGGCTAGTCAGAGAGCCAGTGTGGTGTAGTGGTTAAGAGCGGTAGTCTCGTAATCTGAGGAACCGGGTTTGCATCTCCGCTCCTCCACCTGCAGCTGCTGGGTGACCTTAGGCCAGTCACACTTCTCTGAAGTCTCTCAGCCTCACTCACCTCACAAGGTGTCTGTTGTGGGGGTGGAAGGGAAAGGAGAATGTTAGCCGCTTTGAGACTCCTGAAGGGGAGTGAAAGGCGGGATATCAAATCCAAACTCTTCTTCTTCTTCTTCTAGTCAATTTATTCACTAGATCACATTTTTTAACCGTTTTCTTTGGTCAACCAGTTTAAAACCTAGCTTACAGGCCTAATTCTGTTCTGCACCATCACCTGAAAATGCCTGCTGTTTCTATTAATAGCAAATTTGGTCTAAACAGAGCTCCACTTTCTCAAGCTGCAGACTAGAAAGCCAAACCACCAACGCTGTAATGTTCCAATGAATGTTGTTTGTAGGGCTTCTCCAGATGACCTATTTATTGAGCTTTCATCCTGATTTGCTTGCACAAAGCTTATGCAGAGGTTAGATTAAATTTGTTCACAGGTTATACAATAATCAGCACTCATTCTGATTTTCTCGCATCTTCCTGTTAAGCATTCAGTCATTCTAACTTCCGAATGTCTTTTTCTTTCTGAACTGCAAAATTCCATTTCTTTTTTAAAAAGTGGATTTGTTGCACTTGGGAAACAGAGCTTTAAACAGTGCTGGTGCTTAGAAGCAGAGGCTCTTAGAAACCGGTGGTGGTGGGAATCTTATATATATAATTTATAGCAAGTGTAATTGTAATTGTCATTTCCTTCCATGGTTCAATCGTAAAACTACTAAAACAGCAGACTCATGTAATTAAAACAAATACGCACCTTTATATTATAAATAAATATAACAACAATTTGGTATCAAGGTGTCTTGAAGCGTAAACAGAATTATTATTGTGCAGTACTTGAAAAGTCTCAATACTTAAATCACTTCTCTTTTTATATTAGCAATAAAAAGGTATGTTTTGTTGCAATCACTCCAGATGGGCTCCATCCATATATTCTTTTATGGAGTCACAGAGAGGCAATTCTATGATTCTTTAAAGCACAAGATGGTAGGATATAAGAGGAGAAGAAATGATATTTGAAATGCTTAACTAAGTATGTGCAAACTCTCAAATTGCAACGCCTCACATCACTATTAAAGAAGCATACACAATGAAGCTACCTTTATTTGATTTATTAAATTTATTAAATTTGTATACCGCCCCTCACCCAAAGATCACAGTACAGTTCACAGCATAAAAACACAAAGTGAGAATACAAAATACGGTATATAACATTTATGAAGGATAATACTGTCAATGGCTGTGAGTCCAGAAGACTTGGTAGGGCCTGGACTGACTCCAGCTGCAAAAGCTAAGGCTGCTGAACAGACTCTTGGGCTGGGGGATTGCTTAAGGGCTTTGGGGTGTTGTCAATATTAATTTTTGTCTCTCTATTTTAGATCTTATTCTGATTTATGTGGAAATTGTTTAATTGGTTGTGTACTTTTAATGTTTCAGTTACTGTTTATTACTTTATGTTTGTAATTATGCAATTATTTTTTTTCATGTTGTAAGCTGCCTTGAGCATGGTTTGAGCTATGGAAAGGCAACAACAAAGAAATAAAATTATGTATGAATATGTTGTTGGCATCTGTGCATCTTGAGAGATAGTGGAAAGTTAAACCATTGGAGTTATAGCACCTGCTGTGGTTGGAGAGGCCACAATGGGAGACAGATGCTTTATTGCAGCTGGGACAGATGAAGGTGTCTGGCTTTGCTGCTGTAAGCTGCCTTGAGCATGGTTTGAGCTATGGAAAGGCAGCGTACAAATAAAATTATGTATTTACCTCTATGCATCAATGGCTGCTCCTATAACAGCTGTGTTCTACCTCCGCTGTCAGAGGCAGCATACAGCTGAATACCAATGGCTGGGGAAAGGCTTGCAGACTTTGTGTGGGCATCTGGTTGGCCACCGTGAGAACAGAGTGCTGAACAACATGGGCTTTCTGCCTGATCAGTCTGGGCTTTTCTTATGTTCTTATGAATGCTCAATAAACAGGTCATCTGAAAACACTGAAGTTTCCTTACTGTGAGGGTTTCCTTCAGCCTCTTCCTACGTTTACTGCGAGTGTTGGGAGGCACCCTTTGGCCATCGCTGAAATTGCAAGCACCATAAACTCTCCTTTTGACACAATTTGGTTCCTTATGAGCATGCTTTTATAAATGTACCTTAAGCTGGCACACCATAGCAGACTTTTAAAGAGCTGCCCTAGGGAATAGTACGGCATACACTATATGTGTATCTCACCAGGGGTGTTGGGAATGATTAATTGCTGTTTACATATATCCAAGAATGTAAAATGTGGTGGGCTCTTAATTACATGCTGTGCCACACACTCTCTTGTGCTACTCCCACAATTAAAGTCTGGTTTTAAACTAAATAAGCATTTATTAATGTTCTGTCCTATCCCCACCTGAAATCCTTAAAGGTATAAAAAAAGATTTAAAAAAATTTGAACCCCCACTACTCTGTGAATTACTCACTGCCATACTGTACAATATACTGCCAATGGTGTTCAGTTAGAAAAGCAAATGTTTATCAAATCAAGCATAATCTTTAAAAAACAAAAAGTTGACCAACTGATGGTCTGCAGACCATATGCGACTTGTCTCATCATTTTATCTGGTTCTCAGTGGACCTACACAAATTTTAACTTGGGTGACATTGTTTTACAAAAGAGGATAATGGCATTCAGAAGTTTTAAGTGAAAATCAGACCCACCATAGTGTTTCATTTATTTTTAACTACCGTATTTTTCGCCCTATAGGACACACTTTTCCCCCTCCAAAAATGAAGGGAAAATGTATGTGCGCCCTATGGAGCGAATGCAGGCTTTCGCTGAAGCCTGGAGAGCGAGAGGCATTGGTGCGCACCGACCCCTCTCACTCTCCACGCTTCAGGAAGCTATCCGCAAGCCTTCGGAGCCCGGCGAGAGAGCCCGCCGGGCTTGCAAGTCTTGCGGGCAGCCACCTGCAGCCCGAAGCACAGGGTGCACTCCGGAGCGCGCCCCGTGCTTCGCGCAAATGTCCGCAAGCTCCTGGAGCGATGGTGAGGTTGCGCAACCTCGCCATCGCTCCTGGGCCCGTTCTGGGGGCTGAGGTCAGGGGAAGCTCGGGCTTCCCCCGTCCCCAGCCCCGCAAGCAGGCTCCGGGAGCGATGGCGAGGTTGCGCAACCTCGCCATCGCTCCCGGACCCTTCTGGGGTCGGGGCCCCGCCCTCAGCCCTGCAAGCTCCAGGAGCGATGGCGAGGTTGAGCGCAACCTCGCCTTCACTCCCGGACCCCCAGCCCCGAAGCTAAAAACGAAGCCAGGACAGCTAGCGGGATCCTTCTTTGCTCTTTGGGGCTCGGGGGGGGGGGGAATAATGTTTTTTTCTTTATCCCCCCCCCCAAAAAAATAAGTGCGCCCTATGGGCCGGTGCGCCCTATAGGGCGAAAAATAGGGTATTTAATGCAATGCCCTGGCAGTGTCGCAGCCAATATACTCCATAATGATGAGATTCTTTCCTTTAGATGCTGCCAAAATTATTTGAGGGTCTGGGGATCTTGAGGAGGGCACGGAATCAAGTTGTATGGCAAAAGAGGCTTCTGGTCTTGGACCACCATTTTCAGAGCCGATAAACCCTTATGAATATTGTAATTAGCAATCACAAATCTGAAGGAGGGCCACTATGGAGTGGTCATAATTTTGTGGTAGAGCACATGCTATTCATGCAAAAGAAACCTGTAGCATCTCCTACCTGAGACTAGGGCCAGCTTAATACCTTTTGGCACCTGAGGTGAACCACAAAATGGTGGGGGACAGCAGGGAAGGGGGGATTGAATCTACATAAGAAAAAGGGGGAAGGAAGAGCTGCGTCAGGAACAAGGGGGGAATAAAGATCTGCATGTGTTGTGTTCCCTGGAGACTGAATCTGCTGCCCCTGGGGATCCTGCTGCTCAAGGCGGCCACCTCACCTTGCCTCTTGGGAAGGGCAGCCTTACCTGAGCCATCCTGCGTTTGAGTACAAGTATGCTTGCCCTTCAATACAGGACATCTTTTATTCTCTTTCCACATAGGTTTGGAACAGCTTCCATCACTAAGCAGCATTTCATCAAGTGCCTTGTCATGCCTGCAAGATGATTTAATTAGTAGGGTGCCTTACAAAAGAATAAGGTGGGAGGACTGCATAGGTGGGAGAAAGGGAAGTGGGAACAAAGATTCCCTCTATGAATTTAACAGCCATCTCAGACTACCACCCCCTTTCCTGAACATTTTCGATATTAGCATAATATAATTTGTTTCTATAGCTTTAAGTCATGCATTGCAGCTTACACAAGAGCCCCAGACTGTTCCAGCAAGCAGCAGCTGTAGTTCTGGGGTGGGTGAAGGTAATGCATTCTCAGCTTTACTCAGGTACCTCCATAGGGCTTTGGCACATTTGGAAGTTATTTTAGTTGTGACGCCCTAAGTGAGATTTTTGTATTATCCACATAAGGGGGCAGAGGCTGAAAGAGTGGCTTGCAATTTCATGGCTGAGGTGATGCTTGAACCAGTGATTCACCAGCTCACTCTTAGGGATATTAAAGGGGTTTTGCTTTTATTCGTTGATTAGCCACCTTAACATTAAACTACATTGGTCCAAATCACTGGTCTTCAACTTGTGGTTCAGGACCCATTAGTGGGTTATGGTTATGATCCAAGGTGGGTCATAACACGAGGAGTAGAGGCAGCAAAGTGTGCTGGGTCTGTATAAAGGAAGAGTAGGGTCGCAGTCCAATTCCAGAGTGCAAACAACCTCCCCCCCCCCCAGGAACTCTGCATGTCTTGTAGCCTCCCCCTGCTTTTCTCCCAAGTCAAGCAAGAAGAAACATGGCTGGGTGGATGGACTGAGGAGCGAGTGTAGCCCTTTCTGCTTGCTATAAGCAAAAGGAGTTCACAAACTGAGCATGTGATTAAACCTGTGCTTGTGTCAAAAATGCATAGATCTATCACAAGCACATCAATTTGGCCCCAGACAAGCCCATAGGAGTGGCCACCCAGCAATATTTACTATCCTGTAAGATGAATGCATGCACAATATTTCTGAGGTACCCTTCTTTCTGGAGCCCAGGCTGCCATCTCGATAACACGGGGCGCAAGTCGTAATTAGCTTGAAGGTTTATTGCAAACCAAACAATTAGCCTCAGATGCTCTAACCGAGCATCCATGTCTCACAAAACAAAAATAAAAAAAATCTTTCCAGTAGCACCTTAGAGACCAACTAAGTTTGTTATTGGTATGAGCTTTCGTGTGCATGCACACTTCTTCAGATGACTCATGAGTCAGTTGACCCTTCTGGAGAATGTTTCCTGCGGCCACAGAATATGCAGAACCTATGACCTTTATGTTTCTTGTTTTGTTTCCTGTCTAATATCTTTCTCATTTGTCTACTCCTGGGACTCATGTGGTTAAATGACTCCTCTTCCGGTGAGCCAGGGCTCCCCCTCCTGCTTTCTCCGCCTGCCTGTGCTTCTTCGGAGAGTTGGCTTCTCTCCAGCCCGCCCTTTGCTCCTCTGCATTCCATTCCTTGCTGGGAAGAGGGGGAGTTGAGTTGATATACGACTGCTTCCAGCTGTCTGCAGGGAATGCGAGCTGCTCTGATGCTGTGCTCCTATACCTTGGGCAGACGTGTTCATGACACCTTCCCACTGAAGCATCTCCCTCCTCACTTAACCTGATTTAGTCCTAGTTCATTTATGTATTCCAATCTTTATATGCAACCTTTCATATCAAAGCCCTACAAAGATGGCACAGAATTTTATGAGCTTTAGCAGGCCTTTCCATATAATGTAGTAGGAGAGGGAATTTTGCAGAAGTCATTGAAATGGTACAGAAAACCTCTAGCCTGTGCATTATATAAGGATGAAAAGGTAAAGGACCCCTGACGGTTAAGTCCAGTCACGAACGACTCTGAGGTTGTGGCACTCATTTCGCTCTACTGGTCAAGGGAGCCGACGTTTGTCCGCAGTTTTTCCGGGTCATGTGGCCAGCAGGACTAAGCCACTTCTGGCGAACTAGAGCAGGGCACAGAAACGCCGTTTACCTTCCCGCCAGAGCGGGACCTATTGATCTACTTGCACTTTGTGCTTTCGAACTGCTAGGTTGGCAGGAGCTGGGACTGAACAACGGGAGCTCACCCCATCATGGGGATTCGAACCGCCGACCTTCTGATCGGCAAGCCCTAGGTTCAGTAGTCTGGTATCATATGTAAAACAGAGCCCATATTTTTCATTGGTCTTGTCACACCTCTCAGTCGAAACTTCAGTTGCCAAAACCATGCCCTTCTCCCATCCCATCCTCATGACTTCTGGCTCCACCAGCTCTAAGCCACCCTGAGGTCTCCTGCCATCTTCCATTACTCTACCCTTGATTCTCCCTTGCTGCTCATACTTTCCAAAGTGGGTGGTTTCTCCAGAACCCAGCTAAAAAAACTACAGTGCAAAAATATTTCACTTCCAAATCAACCATGAGACAGTCTTTTCAAACAGCCCAGATGGTGCAGATAAACCTCACTAAAATCAATTGGACTACTCATGAGTACAATTTTTTAATTGCATCTTTATGGTAGAAACTACCCATCAAACTTGGGACATTCAAATGTATCTTTCAAAACAATCTTTGCTGTACACAATAAATACAGCTCACCGTTATGTGGCATGTAGACATCCCTTCCAAGTGAAAGCATAATCTTGGCACACCTTATTGAGACATAGACCAAAAATGACTATAAAATGTTGTTATTTCAGGACTGACTGCTGATCTTGACCACAGGGAATAAATCTTCAAGGGAAAAGTGGATATAATACTCAGTTATCAGTACAAATATACATTACTCTGGATCTCATTTTGGTCTTGGATGACTGAAGTCGAGTGAGAAGTTTTATTTCCATCTGAAGAGGATAAACACAATGGCAAACACTATGTCCATCAAAAGAATGTCTAGTGATGGACTATAGCCTGTGTGGCATTGTTTTGTTTGAAAAGAGACATGAATGTCCCAAGTTTGATTAGTTTTCACCAGAAAGATGTAACTATGCCTACTTACCTTGGTGTCAGGCGTAGATTATCTCCTCCCCCGGTAGCCTCAGAGGCAAAAAAAATAAACAGTCTGTATTTTATGGCTTTTTATTCAGTCATCTGGTTGCAAGACAAAAGATCCATGTCTCCACACATAGATTTTGGCTGCTCTGAGCCTCTCTTCTTCATTCCCCAACAACATCCTGAAAATCTATGGGAAGTCCCAGGAGTCATACTCCTTTGAACCCTTTGTTCTTGAATGCGCAGGTATCTACAAGCCCCTGGTGAAGGAGGATCTTCCATACTCTCCAGGGAGGTTTCTGCTGGCTGCTAACTCCCCCCACCCTCCACTGTCTCGTAGCTAGGCCACTTCTTCATGCAGCTGTGGAGCAGTCCTGTCTCCTTCTCCTTCTGAAACTGCTGGAAATGGGGGGGGGGGGCGCAAACTTCCCCCCTCCTCTTCTTAGAGGAGCCAATCAGACCCAGGGCTCATTTCCCATTCCTCTGTTCAGTCCAGTCCCTGACACTGGGTGAGACTATCTCTGAGCTGATTTGCAAACTTCCCCAAGTCTACATCTCCTAGCTTGAATAGGCAGGTGGTATCCAGAAGTGAAACATTTTGGCCCTACCTGTTGCTAAGGCCCTGCACCATTTCGCAAATCCATCATCTCAACCCTTTAGATCCTCAGCTGAAGCAAAGATTAAAATAAATGGAACTTGTGGGGATGTTTACCCATTACCTCACCACCATTTTTGTCTTGCTCATACGTGGCACGTAATTACAACTGTAGACTTCTTGCAGCAAACATCACCTTTTTCTTCTAAAGCATTATATATACCAACAGTGGCCAATAAAATAATTTTTATAACTATTTATTGGATATAAACAACTTGTGTTCCATTTGGAAAAGATGGTAACTAGGATAAATAAATTTCTTATTCAACAATTAATGAATTTTATGCGGAAAATAAAATTGCAGTTTACATTCACATCAGATTTGGCAAATACATAGAACAGACCAACATGTTTTGTCCAAAGGTTGGGAAGTGCCTAACAGATTCCCAACTGTCTGAAAATATATTGTACTTTAGAAAAACTCTGTGCTCCAAGCTTGTTGACAATGATACATCTCTGGTCAGTATATAGATCCCATCGTTGTGTAGTGTACAAGTCAAATTAAGTCCAGATTTTGACGTGTTTTCTTTGAGGTAGAGCCATTCTCTGGTGGCAGTGTTATAAGACTGTACTGTTAACATGTCCTCATTCTGGCTAGATTTTTTTTTTGATCCCAGTTCGTGGATGCAGCCTCCAACAATATAGATAGTTTCCTCCACTGACAGCATCTGCTGCTTGCGGATATGGATGTCACATGTTTCAAAGGTTGTCCAGTTGTCAGAGCTGGGACAGTACTGGAAGATATTCAAGTTCCGGTCTGCAACAGAGAAGATATTAAATACAGAAAACTTAAATTCAACGTATTTGTACACTGGGACCTACAACACCTGGTGGTTAAAAGGTCTGATTTCAGGTCAGTTTTCTTTTTCAAAAATGTGGAGAAAGCTTGATTACTGTCCTCTGCAAAGTAGGCTATTGCTGCACACTTTTCCTGCTTCTCTCTCATTTTCTACTCCCTACAATATCCATAGTTTTGTCTTCCTTTTGCCCTAGCAACCAGGATGCGTCTTTCCTGCAGTGGGTTCATCTGATATCAGGTACTCCCTAGAATTTACGGTATACTATGCAAATACACAAGCACACCACACAAGTGTGAGTGGACGTTAAATAATTCAACCCACCCAACCAAAATTACTGTGCAAAATGTGAAAACTTTGCAAAGAGGCTTAGATGTGTCTCCTGAGACCAGGTTCTCATTATGAATTCACTGTAGAGTTAATTTACAGTACAATGGGATATATGTCTACTCAGATGTAAGTCTGTTTGTATTTAATGGGACTTTCTCCCAGGTAAGTTATAAAAGACTGCAATCTCAGCTTGGACAGGCATTGGCGGAAAGCAGGGTTCTTCTGCCTTTAAAAGCTGTGCAGCAGGCATAAATCCAGGTTAAAGCTTTTCTAGTATAGAAATATGACTACGGGAAATATTTCACCTGTTCACATTCTGTCTGTCAGACATTTTATTTTTGGGCCCTCCACAGCATATGACAAAAAGCGCTTGAAGGAGCTATGTATGTTTAGCCTGGAAAAGAGGAGACTGAGAGGAGATATGATAGCCATCTTCAGACATCTAAAGGGCTGCTACATGGAAGAGGGAGCGTGATTGTTTTCTCCTGCTCTGCAGAGTAGAACTCAAGGCTTCAAGTTATTAGAAATGAGGTTCCTACTAAGCATTTGGAAAAAACTTTCTGACAGTAAGAGTTATTTGACAGGTAGAATGGTCTCCCTTGGGAGGTTGTGGACTCTCCTTCCTTAGAGGTTTTTAAGCAGAGGTTGGAGGGCCACCTGTCATGGATGCTTTAGCTGAGATTCCTGCATTGCACTGGATGACCCTTGGGGTTCCTTCCAACTCTATGGTTTTATGCAAATTCATGTCATCTTTTCCATGTGAGTTGAAGGGCCCAATCACATATTCAGTGTACTGGTCTCAGAAAATCCCGTTGCCACCCTTGTACCTTTCATAAGCAAGTCAAACAGTCTGAAGGCTTCAGAAGACAAGAGATCAAGTCCTTTTCAGAGACTCACTTCATAATATCAATACAATGTTTAAAGAAAAAAAAAGATCAACAGGTTTTCAACCTCACAATACACCACACGCTTAATATCAGTCAACACTAATTCTCTTGCAATTTTTCTTAAATGTCCTGTCAAAGTCACACTCAAGATGGTGAAAACAAAGGGTTGTTGTTGTTTTATAACCTTTCAGTGTGTGTTTATCGCTTAAGTAACAGCTGTTTGACTTATATTGTAATACTAAAATAAGGTGCAGTAGTACCTCGGGTTACATACACTTCAGGTTACATACGCTTCAGGTGACAGACTCTGCTAACCCAGAAATAGTGCTTCAGGTTAAGAACTTTGCTTCAGGACGAGAACAGAAATCGTGCTCTGGCTGCACGGCAGCAGCAGGAGGCCCCATTAGCTAAAGTGGTGCTTCAGGTTAAGAACAGTTTCAGGTTAAGTACGGACCTCCGGAACGAATTAAGTACTTAACCTGAGGTACCACTGTATTTAAAACCAACCACAAACATTGCTATTAAAAAACACTGCTTATTAAATTGAATACAGTCATACCTCGGGTTGTGAACGTGATACATGTGAGAGGCACGTTTGCAACCCGCAGTTTTCGCAACCTGAAGTGCTGCGTCTGCGCACGCGCATGACATCATTTTGTGCTTCTGCGCATGCGCTGAAACCCGGAAGTAACCCGTTCCGGTACTTCCCAATTCGGCGCAGTTCGCAACCCGAAGACGCGCAACCTGCAGTGTTTGTAACCCGAGGTATGACTGTATTGAACATGCCAAAGAGCATACAAGTGTTAAAATAACACTATTCTTTTCTAGTACTTGTCTTACCTCTTGTAGTGTAGCCTCCCATGACGTAGATCTTGCCCTGGCACTCACACGCGGAGAATTCTGCAAGAGGGGTTGGTAAGGATGCTGCCAAGTTCCACCAGTCGTGTTCTGGGCTGTAACACTCAACATTGGAGAGGAATTGTCCACCAACGGCATACAACTTCCCACTAACAGCCAACAACTTGAAATTAGACCTACAGATAAAACAGTTGGAGAGTTAAATCATTGAATTATACTTTGACGTGCTTTTGAACTGCTAGGTTGGCAGGAGCTGGGACCGAGCTACAGGAGCTCACCCCGTTGCGGGGATTCGAACTGCCAACCTGATTGGCAAGCCCTAGGCTCAGTGGTTTAGACCACAGCACCACCCGCATCGCTAGAGGAAATTAAACAAGCTAAAATAGTTAAAACGCCAGGGCCAGATGGACTATCAGCAAAGTAATAAAAACTTCAGGACTTTCTGGTACAACCACTTAAAGAATTAATGAATGAGATATTAGGGACTGGGGAGGTATCCAGAGTCCTGGAAAGAGGCCTATATTACACTGATTCTGAAGCAGGATACCGACCCACTTTTAGTTTAAAATTACAGGCTATTAAACAATGATGATAAACTATTTGCCAACATACTAGCCAACCGAATGAAGGGTTTCTTAGTCAATTTAATCCATCAACATCAGGCAGGTTTCTTGCCAGGCCACCAGATGGAGGATAATATAAGAAATATAATTGACATTATAGATTTGGGACATAACATCCAGATGGCAGATGGGAAATGCTATGGAAAACAGATTAGAAATTTATAGCATGCTGTACACTGAAAGAAAATTATATGAAAATGATGTACCGGTGATATTTGACCTCTACTAAGCTGGCAAAAATGTATAAAACAAGTACAAATACCTGCTGGAAATGTAAAGAAAAAGAAGGTACCTTTTATCATTTGTGGTGGACTTGTAAGGTAATAAAAGCTTTCTGGGAGATGATATATAATTAAATGAGAAAAAATGTTGAAAATAACCTTTGTTAAGAAACAAGAAGTTTATTAGGAATTACATTCCAAAAGAAGCAGTGTACACCTGCATAGAAATACAAGTGGGAACAAACCCCATAGCCTTGTGGAGAGCAGCCAGGTAAAAATTACTGGTAGTGGAGATAAACTATTTATTTTGTTTACTTATTAAATTTGTATACTGCCCATAGATCTCAGAACAGTTCACAACATATATTAAAAACACGACACACGTTGTGATTGAAGTCTACTATAGGCCACCATCTCAAGGAGAAGAGGTGGGTGCTATCTTCCTGAAAGAAATGAGAGCTGTTCAGGGAAGGAAAGATGAGCAGTCCTGGGGAACCTTCACCCCACCATCAGTTCTAAGTATGGGCTCCCTAACAGTCCTGACAACTTCCTCTTTCAGAAGGAACAAGGGGACCATGAGTTGATCTTAACCAGTAAGACAGTTCTTTAATGGGGCAGGAACTCTGGGAGGATGTGACCATGTAAGGCTGGAATATATGATCTTATGGAAAGCCAAAGCATAGTCAGATGTGTACCTCACAGAGTTTAGAATTACTAGGCAGGAACCCATGGCTGGATGTGCTTACAAGGAAAAGCTGGCGGGGCTGCAAAAAGGCATAGCGAGGAGCTGAAAATAAAATGGACTTCTGTAATAAATGAAAGAGGACAATTCACTGAGAGCAGGCTTGTTGGTGGGGGGACAGTATCAAAAAAGCTGAAGCTTAGAATAAGCCAAGGCAAGCAAGGGATCATGATACAAACAAACAGGGCATTTCCCCAGGAATTTCTGAAGCAAAGGGAAGAAGAAAGAAATTGTAGGCCTGGTGAAATGGGGTGAAATCTTAACAGGGCAACACCTACAGTCAACTGCTGTATAGCTTCCATATTCTTCCAAAATGGGTGGGGTTTTTTTGGTAATCTCACATTAATGTGACTGGAGAAGGGTGACGATTGTTGTCCAGGGCAGGGCTGCCATTGGCAGGGAGAACAGAAAGTAGTGAAAATCAAATTCCAATGAAAAGGACCCAAAAAATCAGTTCAGTGTCACAGCATCTGTTTCAGCCTGGTTTCCTCACATACCAGAGATAACTTTGAAAGCCCAAAGTTATGTGGGAGATGCTCCAATTGCTGCTACTTTCCATGTATAGTTCATCCCTGCTGGGAACTGGAGCAGTGTTGGCCTTTGGAACCAAAAATGGTCATCTCTCCCCCCCCCCCCCCGCAACCACTCTAGTGTGTGAGGGCAGGGTTGGTAAGGGATGTGAGGGGGGAGAGCACAGTTTCAGACTCTCTCCACATACTGTTAATTATCTGAGTTATCAATCACTGAAGGTGGTTCAAATGTAAGCAAGAGTTTTATAAAAAGTGACTTTCATTCCATACAGAATATTTGTTCTTTCAGCAGCAATGTGACTCTGAAAAGCAGGATGCATATTTGCAGCTTGTCAGGTGGGTGGGTGTCACATGGAGAGAAAAGGGTCGATAGTTTTGAAGCCTGACTTTGCTGACATTTGCAATTAGGTCACCCTGTACATTTCCACCCACCAATACAATTTCCCTGCTGAAAGCATCTGAGCTAGCCATGTTACAAAATGTGAGCAAACAGCCGTGACTTCAAATGGGCACCAGCAAACCTGCCTCGTTTTGTTTAAATTCAAGAGATTTAGACTAAAATAATATGAGGCTAATAGAAAAACCACAGTCAAAGGAGATTTTTTTTAAAAAAAAAAAATAGTTTGCAGGTGGTAGACATGACATGCAGATGTGCAGCTCGTAGGTTCAGTAAGGTGAGAGGCTTATTTCTGTTGGGGAAATTAAAAATGTAGTATTTGCCGTTTTCCACCTGCCTTTCTCACCAATGGAGGTCTTCAGAGGCTACAGCTGGAGCCCGACAGTGGAGGTCCACAATCAGGGCATGATGGAAGCAGCATTCCTCTGTTCAGTAGAGTAAAACCAATGGAAGGCAAGGTGAGCCACCAGTTTCGCAAATCTTTAGGCTTAATGAATTTGTCCCTTATCAAACCACTAGAAGTGGACCAACAATAAGAATGGGTAAAAGAACCCTTCACATTGGTTGCACTCTAATACATTTGGAGCACCAAAGAGACACAGGAAACAATTCCCCTATGTGAGAGACAAATGGCACACACCCTTCCTCCAAGACAAGGGCAGGAAAGACTTTTTTATCCAGCCCAAGTGCCATATTCCCACAAGGGCAACCTTCCAGAGGCTGCATGCAAGTAATGGGTGGGGCCAGAGACAAAAGTGGGCAGAGCAAAGGCTACCACAATTCAAGGATGCAGCCCAGAGAGACAAAAAACACTTGGAAAGGATGTGGGTCAGGGCTGGTAGCAAGGCTAGGCATAATCCCAAGGGCCAGACAGAGGGGCCCATCCTGATCTAAGGCTTGTGAGAAGCTTCCCATAGCAAGTGTGAATCTTAAGTGCAGTGAATACAAAAAACCCTGTATGTCATGGGCCGAAATCTTGCAGGCTACTCTCATTGACCATAAACCAAAGACAAAGGAATACACCACTCAAGCTATACTGCCAAGAACGCAAAGGATGCAACTGAGCAGAAATCGCCTTTCTATGGCTGTTATTCTAAATATACACAACTTAAGACTGAAAATGACAATTTAGTAATTATTTGCTTCACCTGGGACAGGATCCTAATTATTTCCTCTTCCCAGCAGCTGGCTTGAGTAACATGTCTCTAATTTGCTCCTGTCCCTCCACAGTGGCTGAAATGTGTTTTCTGAGATTAGGTTGTCCAGACACATGAGAAGTTCCACAGGTGTCGCTGCACACAGCCTGCTGCCCCCACTAAACCGCCCAGGAAGTTGACAGTTTGATTAGAATCAGAGCTGGATGGGATACAGGAAATCCAGAGCCAGAGCTCTAGCCTCTGCTTGAACAACCACAGCAATGGCTTCTGTTGCACAATTGTTCCAACCCTTCAGGTGTCTGAAGAGTGCTGTCATGTCCCCCACCCCACCTCAGTCTTTAGGTTAAACAAGCTTCCATACTAGGCCATTGTCTTTAATGCCATCCTCTAAACCCAACCTAATGTGTCTGATTTAAAATGTGGTACCCAGCACTGGATACTGAACTCCAGATGTGGTCCACTGCTGCAGAGTATGTTGGAACTATTACTTCTCATTACTTGGAAACTGGTTCTATTTATGTAGCCTAAAATTGCAAGGTCTTTCTTTTTCTTTTTTTTGCTACAACAAAGAACATTTCCATGTGTATCCTGCAAAGTCAGGTGTCCACCATCCTACAGATATGTGGTTATTGTGTGTGTGCATGTGTAACATGGCATGCATCTCTGCTGAATTTGAGTTTGTTGGCCTAGGTTTCCATTCCTTTAAGAACAGCATTCCTGTCTTCTGAGGCGCTAGTTGTCTCTCCAGTTTTGTGTCTTCTGCAAACCTGATCTCAAGACCACACTTAACCAGTTTGCTATTCAAACCAGCTTGGCTTTTCCACACCTCACACGGAAAAATGCTTCCATTTATTCCAAGCTGAAAAAGCAAGAAGTTCCTTGGAGCATCTCGGGCGTTACCTTTTCTGGTTCATCGAGGCCACGGGGCTCCACTCGTTCAGGCAGGGGTTGTAGCAGTGCGCGGCCGAGATCTCCTGGCTGCCGAGCCGGTGGCCGCCCACCAGGAACAGGTAGTTGTCCAGCACGGCCGCGCCGTAGCCGCGCACGTTGGCCAGCTCCGGAGGCGGGCGGGCGGGCAGCGGGAGCCAGCGGCCGGCCGCCTCGTCGTACCTGCGCACGGAGCCCGGCGCGCCGCCTTCCTGGGGCCAGGCTCCGCCGAAGGGGCCCAGCGCCAGCAGGGCGGCCGCGCCCCCCGCGCGCCTTTCCCGCAGCTGCTGCCTCAGGGCGGCGGGCAGCAGGCGCCGGGCCTCGGGCCTGCGGAGCACCTGGTGGAAGCGCGCCGCCATGAAGGCCACGCAGGCGGCCTGCAGCTCCGGCAGCCCGTAGACCTGCGCCAGCTGGTGCAGCTGCAGGCAGTTGGGCAGCGCCACCTGCGCGGGCAGCCGGCGCAGCAGCGGGGTCACCTGCAGGTAGCAGGCGGCCTCCACCAGCGCCTCCAGCGCCGCCGCCTCGCCCTCGCCCTCGCGCTCCAGGCCGGCCAGGCGGGACGTGCGGATGAAGTCCAGCACCAGCTCCAGGCCGCGCGCGCGCAGCCCCCCGCGCAGCTCCTGCACCTCCGCCGCCGCCTCGCGCATCCCCGAGCGGAAGAGCGCGCCGAAGTAGTCGCTCTGCTCCCGCAGCTGCCTCCGGCCCACCGGGAAGCAGCGCTCGCCCAGCCGGATCTGCACCACCGCCGCCGCCTCCTCCGCCTCCGCCTCGCCGCCCTCCGCCATCGCCGGCCCGGGACAGGGCCGCCGCGCTCCGCCTCCCTCGGCCCTCCGCCCCCGTCGCCCGCGCGCCGCCTCGCCGCTGCCGGGCTCCCCGTCCGGGCTGCCGGCTGCGAAAGGCCGGAGTCTCCAGGGAGGAAGGAAGAGCCCGCGGAGCCTGCCGAGGGGGAGAGCGGCGGCGCCTGTGCCTCCTGACCCAGGGCAGGGAGCTCAGCAAGGGGCAAATGCGCCAGCTCTAGGGGTGCACTAGAAGCATTAGCTTGCCTAAGCATTAAAATATCACACCAAAATATGGTATGTGCATTAACTGCACCATTTTTCATAAGATGTAGCACATTGTGAGCCTGTCACCTGAATCTTGGGAGTAAATCACATTAAACCGAGCCGGGGTCAGGAGGAAAGATGTGAACATGAAGCCTCACAGAAACCAAACTTCGCTAACTTAAATTTACTTGGCAGATTGGTTAAAAAGAAGGTAAAATTCTTCAATCATTGGGCAGCCCAATTTGACTTACAGTGGTGCCCCGCAAGACGAATGCCTCGCAAGACGGAAAACCCGCTAGACGAAAGGGTTTTCCGTTTTGGAGGTGCTTCGCAAAACGAATTTGCTATGGGCTTGCTTCTCAAGACGAAAATGTCTTGCGATTCCTGGGTTTTTTTTCCCCTCCCCCCCTTTTTCCCAAGCCCCTAAGCCGCTTAACAGCTGTTCGCTAAGCTGCTTAACAGCTGATCGCTAAGCCGCTTAACAGCTGATCTAAGCCGCTTATCAGCTGATCTAAGCCGCTAATAGCCTTTTAGCAGCTAATCCGCTAATCCCTTAAACCTTTAATAGCCGCTAATAGCCTTTTAGCAGCTAATCCGCTAATCCCTTAAGCCGCTAATAGCCGCTAAACCGCTAATAGCGCTAATCCGCTAATGCGCTTGCTTCGCAAGACAAAAAAACCCGCAAGATGAAGAGACTCGCGGAACGGATTCTTTTCGTCTTGCGAGGCACCACTGTACTTTTGACAGAACACAGTAAGTGCAGGTGGCGCTCTGGGTTAAACCACAGAGCCTAGGACTTGCCGATCAGAAGGTTGGCAGTTCCAATCCCTGCGACGGGGTGAGCTCCCGTTTCTCGGTCCCTGCTCCTGCCCACCTAGCAGTTTGAAAGCACATCAAACGCAAGTAGATAAATAGGTACCGCTCTGGCGGGAAGGTAAACAGCGTTTCTGTGCGCTGCTCTGGTTCGCCAGAGGCGGCTTAGTCATGCTGGCCACATGACCCGGAAGCTTTACGCCGGCTCCCTCGGCCAATAAAACGAGATGAGTGCCGCAACCCCAGAGTCGTCTGCGACTGGACCTAATGGACTTTACCTTTAAGAATGCCATTTGGTGCATGCCTTAGGTTTTCTACACGCGTGGCCACAATTATGCTTTTATTTGTTACACAGCACTTGACCTATCTGTGCCTTACTCAATATTTGTCTTTTGTTACGGCCGTTCAAAATGTTTGCAGGTCTATTCTCAGGTATTTCCAGGGGGCAAAAGCCCAGCCAACTTCTTTTCACAGTAGGTATTCTGCACGGATCAAGGAGCTCCGCGCTCACCAAGGCACAGAAAGGCAGGATGTGTTCCCAGATTGTGGCCGTGACATTCAATCTGTTTGGTGTAGCAAGTAAAAGGCTGCAGAATGGAATTTCTTTGTGCCTGCCTCAGGTGAAGAGGGCTCCCTAGCAGTCTAAAACCAGGGTCAGGTGGTTAGAAAACTTCTTCTGTATGGGCTCATTCCATTAAGGTCATGCAGTGTGAGGGCTTTTTGTTCTGTGAAGCACAGAATGGTGTCTTATTGCATATCACGGTTCTCTCTGCCCTCTCTGCAATATGCTATTACGTTGCCAAGATGGGTTGTAGTTTACAGAATAACCTTAGTTCACAATTACACTGCTTGATCAGGCCAAGTTCATCCAGTCCAACAATAAGACAGTGGCTTCTGGAAACATGTACTGTTCAGGCATAGACTGCCATGGGACATGGAGGTTCAGTGTAGCTTGTGGTGACTAGTTTCTTAACCTAATTATGCCCTGTGTCAATAATGCCCCTTTGTCTAGAAAAACATAATGCAGTGGTACATCGGGTTAAGAACTTAATTCTTTCCGGAGGTTCGTTCTTAACCTGAAACTGTTCTTAACCTGAAGCACCACTTTAGCTAATGGGGCCTCCCGCTGCGCCGCAGCGCGATTTCTGTTCTCATCCTGAAGCAAAGTTCCTAACCCGAGGTACTATTTCTGGGTTAGCGGAGTCTGTAACCTGAAGCGTCTGTAACCTGAAGCGTCTGTAACCTGAAGCGTATGTAACCCAAGGTACCACTGTATACAAAAATTAGATCATTTATTTTATATAGAAAACTGTATAAATCTCTTAATCAAAATATTCTCTAAGTGGTGTACATAATAAAATTATCAATGAAACACAGATAAATCAGCAAAACTTTTAAAGACAATTAAATTATGTGTATACATAATACAAAATGATGCCTAAGAAGAGCACTGCTGAATCAGACCCTGTGCCCATCTTCTCACAGGGCCCAACCAGAAGCCTGTGGGAAGCACACAAGCAAAATCTGGGTGTAACAGCAGAATTCTTCTGAATTCTGAAGCCCAACCCACACAACTAGGCATGCACATTTAGTTGGAAGTAAATCCCTTTAAACTGAGGGGCCCCGTTTCTGTATGATCAGGTCTTTGAATATCAGCATTGCCACTGCATCCTTGGTACTTGAAGCCTGAAGTCCCACGCGGATGTGGAGATGCGAGGCTGCATCTCTGCTTTTCTAACGCATGCAGGGGGCAGAGAGAATTCAGATCAGGATTGTGAATTCTCTTATTGATTATGGAAACAAAAGCCTGTGCATATACATACGTTACCTGCTGAGGGAAACAGGAGCTTTATATGAGATTTTCATCAGGGAAAATATTCCCAAAGGAAAAAGTTGAGCCCCTTCTTGCTCACCCCTCACCCCCACTATGGCCCTGTCGGTTCTGGTTTGACCTGAAGCCAGACTGAAAGAAGGTAAAGGGTTCTCTGTCTGCCAGACCTCAGGAACAAAGAACCAATACATTGGGTCAATATATGGCCTTAATTGGCCAGTATCAGGTTGACATGGTTTCTGTGTCTTTGGCAGGAAAGGGGTTAACAGCCAGGCACTGGCTCTCAAAGGAGAGTCATTCTGCTATTGTCTGCTCAGGCAGGTAGGGAGAGTGTGCAAGGCTATTCACCAGAGAGCTTGCTAGCAATTTAAAATAGACTTGCTGCTTTCGAGCAGGCATTTAAAAAATAAATCCATAGCTAGCATTAAAGCAAGTTTCATATCTGTCAATGGAGAGTTATGCATGGATTTAGAAATAGTCCTTTTTGCACACAGCATAATCCTGGCTATCCTGCCTGCCAACAAATTCTATCCTCCTGCTTTTTCCTCTTGGAGTTACAGTCACTTCTACAGAGTGCAGGTAAGAAAACCAATACAGTGCTTGCTTCTGGTAAGTTTTGCTATAGCCATATTTGTGTTTTTAATTCTTCTGTCTAGTATACTAGGATATAAAATATCAAATTTCAGGCAAAATATTCCTCACACGGAAGATTTGTATCAGAGCGTCTACTTAAGCTGATTGAGAATTCAAGGTCTGGAGAGGAACAGGGAGAATTATGAGAGAAATCTGGTATCAAATCTTCTTAGAAGAGGTAATGAGATAAGCATGATCCATAGAAAGAGGCCGCAGCTGGGATATATGATGATTGACTGGGGGTTGTCTACACTGGAGCAAAATGTAGATTCACAGAATCCTCTCTCCCCATTACTGTCCATGCTACATGTTCACTATCACAAACTTTACAATTTCCCCTTTCAAGTGAGGTTTTTCTAATCCTCAGAAAATCTGAAAGAGCCAGGATAAAAAACAAACAAACCTGCATTTAAAAGGGGGAAAGTCTGGGACAGGGGTCAGCAAACTTTTTCAGCAGGGGGCCGGTCCACTATCCCTCAGACTTTGTGGGGGGGGGGGCGAACTATATTTTTTTGGGGGGGATGAACAAATTTTTATGTCCCACAAATAACCCAGAGACACATTTTAAATAAAAGGGCACATTCTACTCATGTAAATACACACCAATTCCCGGACCGCCGGATGTAGAAGGTGATTGGGCTGGATCCAACCCCCGGGCCTTAGTTTGCTCCAGTATGGATGTTCCCACAGCCACACTGGGACTTACTTCTGAGTAGACATTTATTTAGAATATGCACTGCTAGTCACAAAAATAACAATGGTTTACAAGAGTATATACATTAAAAAACAATTTAAAAGATATGCCACATAAATTTTTAAAAATCAGAAATCAGCTAACTAGAACAACAACAAAATAAGGTTCTTTGTTGCTTGTTGTGCCATGTAATAATTTATTCTGCAATAACCAGGTTCCCAAAAGTTAAGTTCTGTTACATATCTGGAAGTCCCTTGTTTAGTGGGACTTACTTCCAAGAATAAGGGCAGATGGGAAGGTAGCCCAACTAGAAGGGAAACTTTCATCCTAAACCTCCGCTGCCTAGCGGGATATCTTCAGGAGAAGAAAATACTAAGGAGTAAACCGTACACAAATGGGTATGGAGTCTCTAAGGCAACAGCTGGATGGCACCTTGTACGCCTCCTTCTGGCAACTCCTGTAGCCAAACTGGTGCTAAATGTATCGCTCTGCTTTCCTTTGGACCCCTTCAGCCAGGCTGGGCAGACCAGGATCTCCATGTGTACTGCTCAGCCTTGTGCCTGGGGAGGCCACTTCAGTGCTGCAAATGCAGTGGTTTGATTTCACCCTCGGAGGCTCACTCCATTGTCTCTCAAGACAGAGGGATCCCAGCAACAACAGCTACAACAATGTAGTGTAAATTAAAATGCATGCAATCCTATAATAATTAAAAGTGAAAATCAAAACTGAATGCTGGGATCAGCCACTATGGATAACTACCCATAATTACCTACCAGATAAAAATTATTCTGATTTGGAATTTTACCTAACAAATTAATTGCAGCAGAAGCAATTGTTACTAAAAATAGGGAGACTATAGATATATTTATAAAAATCATTTTGGTATTACAAGCAAACATTTTTTTTTCCTTTTTAGAAGCGAGACTTACTTGTACCATTTTACCTTTTAAGTCAGTGCTCAAAATTTCTACAGATATCAGAATCTAAGGACTGCTTGGGGCTGTGGGGGCTACACTCCCCAAACATCTCATTGAGGTTTAGGTGTGTTCAGTGGCTGCAGAATGAGACCTGACTGTTTCTTGGGAATAGAAAACTGGGCGGGAGGGGGAACAGAATGGAGTCCCATGGAGAAAGCATGGATGGCAGGCTAAACATGGAACAGCTGCTATGTTTATGGCAGGAAATTTAGTTTCTTTCCATGTAAGGTTATGCACACAAATTACAATGCATCAGGAGTGTGGGAGTGTAACTGAAATGCTTCGTTTTTGTTGCCAAACCAGAAGAGAGGCATCCACCACAAGGAAGTGCACTGAACCTGGAAACAATGCAACATTATTTATATCAAACTTTAATTCTCATCATACTACCAACTCTTCACATGTTCAGTTTTTGTTTTAGATCACACAAGTTATTTTTAATTATCTGTATAACATCTGCAGTAACCAGGTGCTGTATCCCAAATAGTTTTTAAAAGGAAAAAAACTTGTGTTGTTCTGTTTAGCTACGGGGACCTGGAAGGACCTGTGTCATCCCCATCCTGAATGTTAGCCAAAGGATCTTTGAATAGCAAGCTTAGCATTAGCAAAAAGGGAGTACCATCTGCCTTCTAATAGTTTCACAATAGCTATGAGAATGGTAAGGAAAGGGCAGTCAGCTAAGGAAAGAGTTATCTCAAGTGCAGAGTGCAGCTTCCTTTGTCCTCTAAGAAGCTAAACTGAGAAGCTCTAGGGGTAGCTTGGCCTGCAGGAGGCAGCTTCTGAAATTCCCTCTTGTACACACCTATGAAAGGCGCAGGAGGCCTGCCCTCTTTTCATGACTATCCTGACACCAAATCTAAGCGCTTTAGTGCCATAAAACAAAATGGGGAAAAGTTTCAGGAGAGGGGGGAAGAAAAGAAAAAAGATTCCCTTTCCCCTTCCTGGAACCTCCTCTGCTCTGTGAGCTCTGAACATGCTGCATGTTACTTGTTCCAAGTTGGTTAGCATCCTGCACAGGAGAACAACTTTTAGGAGCTAGGGTTATACTGTGGTACCTCAGTTTAAGAACAGCCCTGTTTACGAACTACAGTGGTGCCTCGCAAGACGAAATTAATTCGTTCTGCGAGTTTTTTCGTTCTGCGAGTTTTTTCGTCTTGCGAAGCACCACTGTGTATTGACGGTTTCCCGTAGGAATGCATTGGCGGTTTTAAAAAAAAGGCGCAAGACGTTTCATCTTGCGAAGCAAGCCCATAGGGAAATCCGTCTTGCGAAGCAACTCAGAAAATGAAAAACTCTTTCGTCTTGCGAGTTTTTCGTCTTCCAAGGCATTCGTCTTGCGAGGTACCACTGTATTCGGTTTACGAACTCTGCAAAACTGGAGGTGGTGTTCCGGATTGCGAACTTTACCTCGGTCTAGTGGAAGGGCACCAGTGGCGGGAGGCCTCATTAGGGAAAGCACGCCTCGGTTTAAGAGTGGTTTCGGTTTAAGAACGGACTTCCAGAACGGGTTAAGTTCATACACCGAGGTACCACTGTACTGCAACCTTTTGTTGTGAGTCTCCTCTTATTTTATTTTTTTGTAGTATTAGCAGCAGTAGTAAACAAAAATAATAGTTGTAATAATATCATCTACATTCTCTTTCTCTTCCATCTTAACTATGTGGAAATGTTAAGGGTAGTAGGAAAGGATATATTGAAAAAGTATTATCCTTCCTTCACTCATGCTAGTGAGTGATGTAGCAGAGCAGATTCCCCTCAATATAGCTGGAAGCTTGTTTGCAGATTCATTTGAATCTTTTAGTTAAGATTTTTTCCTGGTGCCTAAAGTAACAAAAGAATTACTCACATTTCAGTTCACAATATGATCTCTGAAAGACAGGCTTTACTTAGTGGTTACACATAGAAACTGAATTCATCTCCTAGGGCAGGCATAGCCAAACTTGGCCCTCCAGCTGTTTTGGGACTACAACTCCCATCATGTTAGCTAGGGATGATGGGAGTTGTAGTCCCAAAACAGCTGGAGGACCAGGTTTGGCCATGCCTGTCCTAGGGAGACTGAGCTCATGTGCTGCTGGCTGAGAGCCAGCAGACAATAAAAGTTACATTAAGATAACAAAATGGCTGCAGGAGAGCAGCATGGCAGCAAAAGAGAGAACAAGACAACACTGGAACAAAACTGAGAAAATGGCTGCATGTCTCGGCTCTTTTGTGGAGTCAGCCAGAGCCACGTCCATCTCCCAGGTCACATGCAGGGGGAGGACGCTCCAGACCAGTGGAAGAGGACGTTACCCTGACTGGATGTCCCCCTGTCTGTGCCCACTCTAGGAAAATAAGTAATGTTGCATTTGACTGCACCAATGGATTACATCCCACAAACTATTGGATATTTGAAAAATGGCTAAAGGAATTAAAGGGACATTTATTTATCACTTAAAAATATATATCCTGAGGTTGCAATCCTGTATTCCTATGCCAACACACATGTTAGGCACACACTGAAATCCCATAGGATTTAGTGAAAAGTGCAGCCTGATCTTGTGCATATTTACTTGGAAGTAAATGCCATTGTGGACTTAACATTTGATAAGTGCTAGGGGTTGCAGTCCCAAGTTCACACAGCTAAGTGCAGCCAGAGTAATGTCGAGCAGTAGGGTTTGGTTAATAAATTACTAGCTTCTTGTTATGGAGGTTCAAAGTAAATACAAATGCAGTGATCAGTTCATTTTAAGAGAGAAAAGTAACATTCTTTTCTAGCGCAGCAGTAACAAAGACTGAAATTTTTATTACACTACCCATTGTTCTACCAGGCCTAAACACACTAAGCACAACCAAATCAAGATCATGGGGCACAGTTTTAAGAGCTCAACCACAGTGTGAACGGTGGGAAGAGATAAATCTGGCCAGCTTCAGAGTGTCTTTCATTGCTCCACAAACTGCAGCCCAGAGATGATGAAAAAACCCACTCTATATGCTTCAAAATGGCTTTGTCATGACAGCATAGTTTTACTCTGGAAGACCATGACCATAATCTGTGAGAAGATTGTTTAGCCCAGCAGCATTGACACATCACAATAGGTTCTCTGGTGGACAATGTTTCTACTTTGGAGAAAAACCTTTTACTGAGATGTTTCTGCTGATGGCTGTGTCGGAAGTCTTTCTGCTTTTGGGCTGGGCATGGAGATCAGACTGCATTTGCTCACCCACCACTTATTATAAGAATTGTTGGATTCGACGATTCCCGGGCCTTACAGTTGATCTGGAGCGTTCACAGAGAAGAGGGGCCTACATTCTCAAAGTCTACACAGAAGCTACAGCCCAAGAATGCAGCCGGACCTGCTGCCTCCTAAAGAATGGTAAGAATTCATTTTCTTCCTCTGTAAAAGATCAAAGCAGTCCATGTTAAAAACAAAACATTAACTGTTCAGCTGATGAAGGTGTATGATTTGTAACTATGCATGCATAAAGGCAAAGGTAAAGGGACCCCTGACTGTTGGGTCCAATCGCAAACGACTCTGAGGTTGTGGTGCTCATCTTGCTTTCCTAGCTGAGGGAACCAGTGTACAGCTTCTGGGTCATGTGGCCAGCATGACTAAGCCGCTTTTGGCGAACCAGAACAGCGGAAATGCCGTTTACTTTCCCGCCGGAGGAGTACCGATTTATCTACTTGCACTTTGATGTGCTTTTGAACTGCTATGTTGGCAGGAGCAGGGACCGAGCAATGGGAGCTCACCCCGTCGTGGGGATTCAAAACCGGACCTTCTGATTGGCAAGCCCCCGGCTCTGTGGTTTAGACCACAGCGCCACCCGCGTCCCTATGCATGCATACATGCAAGTATAAAAGCATTCTGTCGCCCTCAAGACAACAGTGACAAAGAAACAGAACACAGAATGAGGCTACGCAGAGGAAAGATGTAAATAGGAGCTTAATAGAGGCCCACTTGAATTGTGTCCTTGGGTTTCCCCTTTGCTTTCTCTGACATAAATGAGTGGTTGCTTGTTGTTGTTTAGTCGTTTAGTCATGTCCGACTCTTCGTGATCCCATGGACCAGAGCACGCCAGGCACTTCTGTCTTCCACTGCCTCCCGCAGTTGGGTCAAATTCATGTTCGTAGCTTCGAGAACACTGTCCAACCATCTCATCCTCCATTGTCCCCTTCTCCTTGTGCCCTCCATCTTTCCCAGCATCACAGTCTTTTCCAGGGAGTCTTCTCTTCTCATGAGGTGGCCAAAGTATTGGAGCCTCAGCTTCAGGATCTGTCCTTCCAGTGAGCACTCAGAGCTGATTTCCTTCAGAATGGATAGGTTTGATCTTCTTGCAGTCCATGGGACTCTCAAGAGTCTCCTCCAGCACCATAATTCAAAAGCATCAATTCTTCGGCAATCAGCCTTCTTTATGGTCCAGCTCTCACTTCCATACATCACTACTGGGAAAACCATAGCTTTAACTTTGTTGGCAAGGTGATGTCTCTGCTTTTTAAGATGCTGTCTAGGTTTGTCATTGCTTTTCTTCCAAGAAGCAGGCGTCTTATAATTTCGTGACTGCCGTCACTATCTGCAGTGATCATGGAGCCCAAGAAAGTAAAATCTCTCACTGCCTCCATTTCCTCCCCTTCTGTTTGCCAGGAGGTGATGGGACCAGTGGCCATGATCTTCATTTTTTTGATGTGAAGCTTCAGACCATATTTTCCGCTCTCCTCTTTCACCCTCATCAAAAGGTTCTTTAATTCTTCCTCACTTTCTGCCATCAAGGTTGTGTCATCTGCACATCTGAGGTTGTTGATATTTCTTCCGGCAATCTTAATTCCGGTTTGGGATTCATCCAGCCCAGTCTTTTGCATGATGAATTCTGCATATAAGTTAAATAAGCAGGGAGACAATATACAGCCTCGTCGTGCTCCTTTCCCAATTTTGAACCAATCGGTTGTTCCGTATCCAGTTCTAACTGTAGCTTCTTGTCCCACATAGAGATTTCTCAGGAGACAGATGAGGTGATCAGGCACTCCCATTTCTTTAAGAACTTGCCATAGTTTGCTGTGGTCGACACAGTTAAAGGCTTTTGCATAATCAATGAAGCAGAAGTAGATGTCTTTCTGGAACTCTCTAGCTTTCTCCATAATCCAGCGCATGTTTGCAATTTGGTCTCTGGTTCCCCTGCCTCTTCTAAATCCAGCTTGCACTTCTGGAAGTTCTCAGTCCACATACTGCTTGAGCCTTCCTTGTAGAATTTTAAGCATAAACTTGCTAGCGTGTGAAATGAGTGCAATTGTGCGGTAGTTGGAGCATTCTTTGGCACTGCCCTTCTTTGGCATTGGGATGTAGACTGATCTTCTCCAATCCTCTGGCCACTGCTGAGTTTTCCAAACTTGCTGGCATATTTAGTGTAGCACCTTAACAGCATCATCTTTTAAAAATTTAAATAGTTCAGCTGGAATACCATCACTTCCACTGGCCTTGTTATTAGCAGTGCTTTCTAAGGCTCATTTGACTTCACTCTCCAGGATGTCTGGCTCAAGGTCAGCAACAACACTACCTGGGGTGTACGAGACATCCATATCTTTCTGGTATAATTCCTCTGTGTATTCTTGATGTCTTCTGCTTCTGTTAGGTCCTTACCACTTTTGTCCTTTATTATGGTAATCTTTGTACGAAATTTTCCTTTCATATCTTCAATTTTCTTGAACATATGGTTCTTCTCTGGTTCTTCCCATTCTGTTGTTTTCCTCTATTTCTTTGCATAGCTCGTTTAAGAAGGCCTTATTGTGTCTCCTTGCTATTTTTTGGAATTCTGCATTCAATTTCCTGTATCTTTCACTATCTCCCTCGCATTTTGCTTGCCTTCTCTCCCCTGCTATTTGTAAGGCATCGTTGGACAGCCATTTTGCTTTCTTGCATTTCCTTTTCATTGGGATGGTTTTCGTTGCTGCCTCCTGTATAATGTTTCGAGCCTCCATCCATAGTTCTTCAGGCACTCTGTCCACCAAATCTAAATCCTTAAACCTGTTCCTCACTTCCACTGTGTATTCATAAGGGATTTGGTTTAGATTGTATCTTACCGGCCCTGTGGTTTTTACTACTTTCCTCAGTTTAAGCTTGAATTTTGCTATAAGAAGCTGATGATCTGAGCCACAGTCAGCTCCAGGTCTTGTTTTTGCTGACTGTATAGAGCTTCTCCATCTTTGGCTGCAGAGAATATAATCAATCTGATTTCGATGCTGCCCATCTGGTGATGTCCATGTGTAGAGTCGTCTCTTGTGTTGTTGGAAAAGAGTGTTTGTGATGACTAGCTTGTTCTCTTGGCAGAACTCTATTAGCCTTTGCCCTGCTTCATTTTGAACTCCAAGGCCAATTTGCCAGTTGTTCCTTTTATCTCTTGACTCCCTACTTTAGCATTCCAATCCCCTATAATGAGAAGAACATCCTTCTTTGGTGTCATTTCTATAAGATGTTGTAAGTCTTCATAGAACTGGTCAATTTCAGTTTCTTCAGCACCAGTAGTTGGTGCATAAACTTGGATTACTGTGATGTTAAAAGGTCTGCCTTGGATTCGTATCGAGATCATTCTATCATTTTTGAGATTGCATCCCAGTACAGCTTTCACCACTCTTTTGTTGACTTTAGGGCCACTCCATTTATTTTGCGGGATTTTTGCCCACAGTAGTAGATATGATGGTCTTCCGAACTAAATTCACCCATTCCCGCCCATTTTAGTTCACTGATGCCCAGGATGTCAATATTTATTCTTGCCATCTCATTTTTGACCACATCCAACTTACCCAGGTTCATGGTTCTTACATTCCAGGTTCCTATGCAATATTTTTCTTTACAGCATTGGACTTTCCTTTCACTTCCATGCATATCCGCAACTGAGCGTCCTTTCGGCTTTGGCCCAGCCGCTTCATCAGCTCTGAATCTACTTGTACTTGTCCTCCACTCTTCCTCAGTAGCATGTTGGACGCCTTCCGACCTGAGGGGCACATCTTCCAGCGTCATAACATTTATATGCCTGTTGTCTTTGTCCATGGAGTTTTCTTGGCAGGGATACTGGAGTGGCTTGCCAGTTCCTGCTCCAGGTGGATCATGTTTGGTCAAAACTCTCCACTATGACCTGTCCATCTTGGGTGGCCCTGCACAGCATAGCTCATAGCTTCTCTGAGTTATTCAAGCCCCTTTGCCACAGCAAGGCAATGATCCATGAAGGGGAGTGGTTGCTATTTCCTACTAAAAAGAAATGGGAAGTGCAGCACTTACGGCCTTCTTGTCATGAGAGCCTGGCTCTAAGTGATGGGAGATCCATAGAAGGTTACAAAGAGTCTCTGCGTGCCAAGTGTATTGTTCCCCTTGCAAGATGCCCACTGACCCATGTTGCCACCTTTCAAATTGAAGAAATACTAAAATATTAGGGCCAAAATTCACCCTGTTGTCTGTGAGCTGTCAAATTATCATCCTCTTCCTATAAATAATGGATCTAAAACTTGGAATTAATACATTTCATTTGAAAGTAAAGAAGAATACATCTAATCTAGTGCCATTCTTTGTTCTTTCACTGGAGCTATGAACCATAACTTGGCCTTCAGTTGTTGTTTTCAAATTTCTAGTTACATTTCTGAATTGATCCTTAATGCAAACATTATAGTGCTAATGGCGATAAATAATACAAATATAAGAAGATTCTGTCAAGACCCAGGGCAAACACAGTAGAGATTTACCAGCACAAAACATGCAACAAAGCAAAGCATGAAAATATAGGCTGTAAAATGTGCCCTTCAGTTTCCTAGTTTTGCTGGACCTCTCAGCGGCCTTTGATGCCATCGACCACTACATCCTTCTGGACTGTCTAGAGGGGCTGGGAGCTGGGGGCACTGTTATACAGTGGTTCCAAGTGGTGGTGGGGGGAATGGGTGTTCAGACCCTGGGCTCTCACTTGTGGGGTGCCTCAGGGTTCTGTCCTCCCCCCATGCTTTTTAACATCTACATGCAGCCACTGGGAGAGATCAGCAGGGGGATTGGGTTGGGTGTTCATCAATATGCGGATGATACACAGCTCTACCTCTCTTTAAATCAGAACCAGTGAAGGGGGTGAAGGTCCTGTGTGAGTGTCTGGAGGTGGTTGGAGGATGGATGGCGGCTAACAGATTGAGGTTGAATCCTGACAAGACAGAAGTACTGTTTTGAGGGGACAGGAGCCGGGCAGGTGTGGAGGACTCCCTGGTCCTGAATGGGGTAACTGTGCCCCTGAAGAACCAGGTGCTCAGCCTAGGAGTCATTCTGGACTCACAGCTGTCCATGGAGGCGCAGGTCAATTCTGCGTCCAGGGCAGCTGCTTATCAGCTCCATCTGGTATGCAGGCTGAGACCCTATCTGCCCGCAGACTGTCTCGCCAGAGTGGTGCATGCTCTAGTTATCTCCCGCTTGGACTACTGCAATGCGCTCTATGTGGGGCTACCTTTGAAGGTGACCCGGAAAGTGCAACTAATCCAGACTGTGGCAGTTAGATGGCGACTGGGAATGGCTGCCAATACCATATAACACTGATCCTGAAAGACCTACATTGACTCCCAGTACATTTCCGAGCACAATTGTGTTGGTGCTGACCTTTAAAGCCCTAAATGGCCTTGGCTCAGTATTCCTGAAGGAGTGTCTCCACCCCCATCATTCTTCCCGGACATGGAGGTCCAGCTCCGAGGGCCTTCTGGCAGTTCCCTCCCTGTGAGAAGCCAAGTTACAGGGAACCAGGCAGAGGGCCTTCTCAGGAGTGGCTCCTGTCCTGTGGAACGCCCTCCCATCAGATATCAAGGAACTATCCTACTTTTAAAAGACACCTGAAGGCATTTTTAGGGACATTTTTAATGTTTAATGCTGTGTTGTGTTTTTAATATTTGATTGGGAGCCGCCCAGAGTGGTTGGAGAAACCCAGCCAGATGGACGGGGTTTAAATAATAAATAAATTATCATCATCATCATCATCAATAATAATTATTATTACCAGTGTGTCCCAAAATATCCCTTTTTATATGGGCTTTCCAAGCTATCCCATTTCCATAGCATAAACTCTTCAGAGGTCAGAGTCATGTACTTCTCCATACAGCAATCAGAAAAGATGCATAGGCAGTCAAAACACTGGTTAGCTACAAAAGGAAAAAGTTTATAAACTATTGGTATAGGGGGAAAATGCTAGTTGCAGACTCTATTCTGGTCTGAAACGAAAAAGGCTGGTTAAAGCCATGTGCTGGAGCAACCAGCACAGAGCTCCTTACATAATGAAGTCCACACGGAGAGTGAAAAAGAGAACGAAGACCGGGGGTGGATCTACACACAGGGAGGGGGGGGGACACACTATAAACAAGTCAGAAATTAGAGTGGTATAAGAAAAAAAATTAAACCTTATGGAAAAAGTGTATAAAAATTTTCTGCTCTATGGCGCCATCCGGTATTGCATGTTTATAGCACATTCAAATCATTGTTGACCCAAGGTGGGAAGTGGTGACATATGCCAACATGGCAACATAGCTTACTCTATAGCTTAACCCAATAATAATAATAATAATAATAATAATAATAATAATAATTTTTTATTATTTATACCCCGCCCATCTGGCTGGGTTTCCCCAGCCACTCTGGGCAGCTTCCAAAAGAATATTAAAATACTGTGATACATCAAACATTAAAAGCTTCCCTAAACAGTGCTGCCTTCAGATGTCTTCTAAAAGTCTGGTAGTTGTTGTTCTCTTTGACATCTGGTGGGCTTGCTTACCACAGGGAGGGAGCCACTACCGAGAAGGCCCTCTGCCTGGTTCCCTGTAACTTGGCTTCTCGCAGCAAGGGAACCGCCAGAAGGCCCTCGGTGCTGGACCTTAGTGTCCGGGTAGAACGATGGGGGTGGAGATGCTCCTTCAGATATACTGGACCGGGGCCGTTTAGGGCTTTAAAGGTCAGCACCAACACTTTGAATTGTGCTTGGAAATGTACTGGGAGCCAATGTAGGTCTTTCAAGACCGGTGTTATATGGTCTTGGCGGCCGCTCCCAGTCACCAGTCTGGCTGCCGCGTTCTGGATTAGTTGTAGTTTCCAGGTCACCTTCAAAGGTAGCTCCACGTAGAGCGCATTGCAGTAGTCCAAGCGGGAGATAACCAGAGCATGCACCACTCTGGCGAGACAGTCCGCAGGCAGATAGGGTCTCACCCTGCATACCAGATGGAGCTGGTACACAGCTGCCCTGGACACGGATTTGACCTGTGCCTCCATGGACAGCTGTGAGTCCAAAATGACTCCCAGGGTGCGCACCTGGTCCTTCAGGGGCACAGTTACCCCATTCAGGACCAGGGAATCCTCCACACCTGCCCGGCTCCTGTCCCCCCCAAACAGTACTTCTGTCTTGTCAGGATTCAACCTCAATCTGTTAGCCGCCATCCATCCTCCAACTGCCTCCAGACACTCACACAGGACCGTCACTGCCTTCACTGGTTCTGATTTGAAAGAGAGGTAGAGCTGTGTATCATCCGCATACTGATGAACACCCAGCCCAAACCCCCTGATGATCTCTCCCAGTGGCTGCATGTAGATGTTGAAAAGCATGGGGGAGAGGACAGAACCCTGAGGCACCCCACAAGTGAGAGCCCAGGGTCTGAACACCCATCCCCCACCACAACTTTCTGAACCCGGCCCAGGAGGAAGGAGCGGAACAACTGTATAACAGTGCCCCCAGCTCCCAGCCCCTCAAGACGGTCCAGAAGGATGTTGTGGTCGAAGGTATCAAACGCTGCTGAGAGATCCAGCAGAACTAGGAAACAGCTCTCACCTTTGTCCCTAGCCCGCCGGAGATCATCAACCAGTGCGACCAAGGCAGTTTCAGTCCCGTGATGAGGCCTGAATCCCAACTGGAAGGGATCCAAATGGTCCGCTTCTTCCAGGCGTGCCTGGAGTTGTTCAGCAACCACTCGCTCAATCACCTTGCCCAAGAATGGAAGATTTGAGATTGTGTGATAATTGGCCATCGTATGCTACAATATCACTTTTCCTGTATTTTATTACTTCAAGTTATGGGAAGGGGACTAGACACAAACCTGCCCTTTTCTCTGGCAATCCTGTGTTTGGGTTAATTTACTTCCACCCTGAAAGTTCATGGCCACATCATTCCTCCGGAGGCATGCTTACATTTCTAATTGAAACTGAATTTTCAATAGGTAGAGTCATGCAACAGACAAAGCAAGGAGGTGTAATCATAATGCAAATCACATTTCCCAGTGCCCAGCTCCACCCCTCACTGCTGCTCAAGAACTGGAGTGCTGGAAGATGTGCAGTGTTGTGTCTATTTAACTGTTGAACAATTTTGCCTGATAAATGGCATTTGAAATGCATTGTGAAATACTCATAAAATTATCCTCATTGCACCTAGCTGGCTTTGCTTGTTGCTTTTTTCCTTTTGGTGTACCCCCTTTATAAAAGATTGAGACAGCTGTCTGTCATTACCCAGCTTAGCAATGCGGCTACAATTTGTAACCGTCTTCCAAGGTCACCCTTGCCTTTCTCCAGCCGTGGATTGTTAGGTTTCGGAACTGAGCTTTCTAAGAGAGAGAAGTACTACGTCACACAGCTGGAGCAAGAAGTGAGCTGGGAAGATAAAGGAGCTGATTGAAATCAGATCTAATGGAGTGAGCTCATCCATTACCCAAGTACTGAACTCGCACAACAAAACTCACATTTAAAGATGTTTAGATATCCTGATAAGTAACTCTGTCAGCATACCAAATTCTGCCTTGCATACTTGGACATTTTAGATTTGGCTATGGATGTACTGATGCTTCTGGGTCAGAGAAGAACAAATACATCTACATAGGGCTGCCAATTAACTAGAGAAATAGCCTCACTCACTTTTTGATATCCGAGCTAGCTGTCAACAGTTTCTGTGTCGGTTGCCCAATTTATTTATTTTCAACTCCGTCAGGTCACAGATTTTTTGAAATAGAAATGGTCAGCTATAGATTCTGCTTCAAGACTCAGCCTGTGTGATAGGAGTAGCTGGTGTGCTGGACTTAGACTGGTTATGTCCAGTGCTTTTTTTCTACACCAAAAGGTGCTGGAACACACCTGCCTCAGAAGATTGACCCCAGAGCCCAAAGAGGGTATCTTTGGGCTGGGGGGAGGCGTCTTCTCTTGAGCCAGAGGCAGCCTCTGTGAGACTCAGTTTGTCCTGCCTCAGCCACCTTCGTGATGCGTGTGTGTATGTTCTCTTCCTCCTGGGAGAACAAGGCGGCCAGCCTGCCCACCAGTGCAAAGGCGGCTGAGCAACAGGTGGGCGACTTCTTTAAACTGCTCTGCTAAGAGGCCCATGGCTGCTCGCCCCTCAGCAGAGCAACTTAACAAGCCCCTGCCCCACATCTCTCCGGCTTCCGTGCGCCAGTTGCATGGGGGCTTGCTTGGCTGAGGCACAGCTTTCCCACATGTCAATTGTTACCTGGGAGGTTGTAGAGCCTCAGCAAAACCCCACTGTGCCCCTGGCTTGCCTGCACCTCTTCAGAGCCTGTAGAGGATATCCCCTTTGAGCTCGGGGGGGGGGGGGGGCTCCTCATGAGCTGGAGGTACAGTGAGGCTTTGCTGAGTCTGGTTAGGTCTCTCCCTCCACTTCCAGGGCCCAGCTGAGAGGTGCCAGAACACAGTCCCAGTGAGCTCTGGCAGAAGAAAAGCCTGGTTATTTCACCCACAGGCGAGTCTAAAGGAGATGTATTCATGTATAGCAGGGATAGTCAACCTTTTTATACCTACTGCCCACTAAAGCATCTTTCTGGATGGTAAAATTTCCTTACTGCCCCCCCAGTGCTCGATGGAAGGAGGATTCCGCTTATGCTGTAGAACCCCCTACCGCCCACCTAGAATCCTGAAATGGCCACTAGTGGGCGGTAGGGACCAGGTCGACAACTCCTGATGTACAGGCATGATATGTATCCTTAACTTTATTCTGAAATCAATGCAAAGCTTTTCTTCCTTCTGTTGCTGTTTTTAGTTTCCTGTAACTTGGCAGTTTTCTATGGTGAAACCAATAATCAGAGTCTTAACTGCCTGCATGTTTATTGCCCAGCGTCCGAGAGCTGCATACTGAGGCCTTGGATCAATGTTGTGTTGTACAACATCACTCCAGGTAAGGCATCATTATGCACACACAAAGAAGAAAGGGTTGCATGCCACTTGCAAATGTGTGTAACACATTAAAGAAATAATTCTAAAAAAACATATTTGGGAGAAGGAAATTTAGAGTAGAAAAGTGATGGGAAGTTCTTAACCATTTCTCTGCCAGGGATGGAATAACAATGCTAAGTGCAAAAATGGAGATAATTCCCGTCCTCACATAGATTTGGCAGTCTGCAGTGTCTATAATGAGGAGAGATGCTTCTTCCCTCGTAACAACTTCTAATGGGATTTCTTGAGTGAGGTTGGGGTTGGCAGCATACCAAATCTATCCTACCTGAACTTTGGGGACACTTTGCAGAGGGGTGTGAAAATATGTCCAGTGACTTTTCTTCACCTTCAGTAACTTCAGCTAGCACAGTAATACTGCAAAGCATTGCACTGAAGCAATGTTGTGAAGGTGGAACGGTGGTTAGCAGATGCTTCAATCATTTTGTTTTGAACCTATAGCTTTGTATCTTCATGGGCACTTTTGCCCACCTGATTTCTGCAGGTTAGTGAAATATAAAGAGGAGACAGACTGCACATAGATAGGTTCAGCTGGCAGGTGTCCTGGCTGCTGCTCAAAACACCCTCTTTGAAGAGATCTTTATTGAGGCAGACTAACAGTATGGACTGGGTGGCAGGAATTAGTAGGAATAGGCAGCTAGAAGCAGCAGTCAAAGTTTAAGGAGTCCAGGTTTAGGGCAAGAAGTCCAGAACTGCACAGAAGCTATGGAGTTGTCCCAATGAGTTCCCGCACCCACCAGTCAAGCTTTTTAGTAAGGCAGGATAAATTTACTGGCAAGGCTCCTGTGCCTTGGAGGAATGTCAAGCTTTGGCAGGGTGGGTCTATTTCCACCTGCATAGCTCCAAATCCCCTAATGACTGCTCCCAGTGGCTTTGTATAGATGTTAAAAATCAACCCCTCCCCCAGTAAAGCCAGAGCCCAATAGAGTACTCATACACTATGCTCTTCATGGGCATGTTATCATGTGCAACTAGCAAGACTTCCATAGTTAGGAAACACAGGTGAATTTAGGTGATACAGACATTAAAGCCTTTACTTGTGCTTGGATTCTGCTTTGACAGGGGTTGATCCGGATCTTCTTGTGTTTGAGAAACTCTCTTTCAAAGATATGAATACCAGGTCCTCTCTTAATAAATGGGAAGTGCATGGAAGTGCAAGGGTTGCCAATTTAGAAAAATGCCAGAATTCAACAACCAGTTCAAGGTACCTTCTTCCTGAATCCTTATCTTCTACAGTGGTCCAAGAGCTGGTAAGTAACAGCAGCAACACAAGTACTGCACCTGCCCCAGTTCACAGGTCTCCATCCAGCACATATTTAGGACCTGCAGATGCACCACTGAAGGACTATTTTACTAAAGTGGCAAACATCTCAGAAAAGAATGGTTCAACAGCCATGTCTGACAATGCAACTGTACTTCCTAGCACTGCCGTTACATCTATCAAGATATTATCACACATGCCCAGCCCAGCCCATCTGAACAGCAGCAAACACTTGAACGAAACCAAGGTATACAGTGGCAGGAATTACACATCAGACAATGAAGACCAGAAATCAGCTTGGGAGGAAGTAGAAAGGGGGAGCTGGCTGCTTCCGGTGGCACTCTGTTTTTCCTTGACTGTGATTTGCTGTTGCACTATTATTCTTGCAACTGGGTGCCATCGAAAGAGGAATGGTCAGTATAAACCAAGACGGAGAGGTGAATCCAGACGGTTCATTAGATACACTATGGTTAAAAATAGCTTTTAATATTCCAAATCTAGAGACAAAGTGAAGGCTAGATGATGAATATGTAAGAGAAGAAAAGGGAACTCTGCAATCCTATACATCTCCACTCTGAAGACTCATTGATATGTGTTTGGGACTGATTATAGGTATTTTGAGTACTTTGCCATTAAACTAGATTGGAGATACAAAGGAGGTGTCTCTCACCACCCATCAGATGATTGATGCCAAGAACAAACTCCTTTGAAGAAGAGCTCAGTGCAACTCAGCCAATCTCAGCCACCTATTTACCTGCCCCGCACCTGGTTTTACATATAGCACCAAGTGTTAGGCAGGCAGGTGAATGCAATTTGGAGAAAATGCATCAGCCAGATTAGTTGCATGGGCCAGAGGTTCCTCATTGCAGTACGGACTCATTGTTAAAACCGTGTTTATGGAAGACAATCTTACTCGGCTACGAGTGATCGCCAAAGAAAGAAGATACCAAGACTCAATATGAACACTAATATCAAGCAATTTATATGTCACTTTGGGCATGTTCACCAATCTTTTGCACACTTATCCCCATGTTGCAATTGTAAGAGACTGTGGTGTTGTATTTTATCTGTGTGTGAGAAACCCCAGCCCCACACTCACCCACCCCACCTGGGAATTGGACATGTTTCCAGGCTACAACTCCTTTTCAGCCCCTACTCTCACACTCTCATGTTTGCAAGCAGACGAGGAACTGTGATACTCAAGGCCGGAAGTACTTGCCTCTTGCAGCCCAAGGAGCAACTTACTCTCTATTTCTTCTCTGCTTCGCTACCTTTTCCATAGTGCACATGCAATGTCTACCAGAACTAGTATGCAGCCAGCTTTTTAATACCCTGCAGCTTTATCAAAGCATAAAATCCCCCCCAAGTAATTTTACATCTGCATGTTTTAGTGTGTATGCTGGTACAAGGCAACTTGTTCTTCATGTGATTGGAAGTGGTGGTAGGGAAGGGTAATGCAGGATATAATTGCCATTTCAAAAGCAGTCCCACATTTAGGTTGTAGTATTTTCTCCATGTGAAAATGGCCCTTGTCCATGCAAAATCTTTTAAAAAGTTTGAAGCAACCAGAGCTGGAATTTTGCTTACTTAAGGGTAGTTTGCATTCTCAGTACACTACCTTCGAAGGGCCTCAAATCCAAAGACAAGACATACATACAAGTCCTGCTCTCAGATATGTGTGTTTGGTTAATTTTATTGTAAAGCAGCAGGGATCAAGAGGTAAGGATGAAAGGGAAGGGCCATTGCTCAGTGCTAGCAGCCATGCAGATGCTCACAGGTTCAATTCCAGCATCTCCAGGTAGCACTACAAAGCCCCACCTACAATGCTGGAGAGCCACTGCTGGTCAGTGTAGGAAATAAAGCATACAAGCTGAAAGCGTATGCAGATATAATAACAGTGGGAGATCCAAACAGCACATTTCCGAAAGTCTTATGAAAAATACAGGATTTTGGACTGGTGGCAGGTTTAAAACTAAATAAAAATAAAACTAAACTTAGTGAAAAATGTCTCAGAGCAAAACAAGAAAAAGATTCAGCAGAAGTTAGAAATAGAGGTTCACAAAAAAGTTAAATATTTGGGAATATGGTTGACAGCTTAGAATATTAATATATTTAAAGTTAATTATGAAAGAGTTTGGAAAGAAATAAAAAGGAACTTAGAGATCTAGGGAAGGACGAATTTGTCACTTTTAGGAAGAATTTCAGTAATTAAAAAGAATGTATTGCCAAAAATGTTACTCTTATTTCAGTCAATCCCGGTGATAAGCTGCTTCAAAGAATGGCAAAAGCATATTCCAAGATTTATCTGGAAAGCGAAGAAACCGAGAATAAAATACAAACTTCTTACTGACATTAAAGACAGAGGTTTCTCTCTACCAGATTTAAAAATACAGTGGTACCTCGCAAGACGAATGCCTCGCAAGACGAAAGAGTTTTTCGTTTTCTGAGTTGCTTCGCAAGACGGATTTCCCTATGGGCTTGATTCGCAAGACGAGACGTCTTGCGCCTTTTTTTTTAAACCGCCAATGCATTCCTATGGGAAACCGTCAATACACAGTGGTGCTTCGCAAGACGAAAAAACTCGCAGAACGAATTAATTTCGTCTTGCGAGGCACCACTGTATACTTTCAGGCAACCTGCATTTTCTGGATTCGGGATTGGATTAAATTAGAGAATACAGACCTGTTAGACTTGGAAGGGCATGATAATAGATTTGGTTGGCATGCATATATACAGTATCAGAAAGCAAAAATCCACAAAGGATTTCATAATCATATAATAAAAGATGTGATTTTTAAGGTATGGGAGAGATATAAAGATTTAATAGAACAAAAAACACCAGGGTGGATATCCCCAGTAGAAGCAGTATCTTTAAAAAAGGTAAATATGAGGACTAAATGGCCAACATTTAGAGAGCTGTTAACAGAAGTGGATAACCAATTACAGTTAAAAGAATTTGAGGAAATTAGAGAGAAGGTAACAGATTGATTACAGTATTTTCAAATAATTGAAAAATTTAAAAATGATAAAAAGGTTTTAGCTACACAATATCAATAGTTCAAAGAGAAATGTAGAATACAAAATTACTGTCGAAAATGTGTAATTTGCTGTTGGAATGGGAAACCAAAGAGGAAGAGGTTAAGTGTGTAATGATAAAATGGGCAAAGGAAGTGAGACATAATATACAAATGAGTGATTGGGAAAGGCGTTGGAGGACGGACTTGAAAATTACTGCATGTTTCTCACTTAAAGGGAACTATATGAAAATGATGTACTAATGGTACTTAACTCTGGTAAAACTTGCTAAAATGTATAGAACAAGTTCCAATAAGTGTTGGAAATGCAGAGAAAGGAGGGTATGTTCTATCATATGTGGTGGGAATGTAAGGTTATTAAAAGCTTCTGGGAAATGATCTATAATGAGCTGCAGAAAATGTTTAAAATAACTTTTGTTAAAAAACCAGAAGCTTTCTTATTAGGATCAATAGGAACTGAACTACCTAAAGAACAGAAGAAAATTTTTATGTGCGCTACAACAGCCGCCCGAATATTGTTAGCCCAGAGATGGAAGGAAGAAAAGACACCGGCAAAAGAAGAATGGCAGATCAAGCTAATGGACTGTGCAGAAATGGCAAAATTAATGGTAAAGCTCAAAGACTACAATAACAAGAAAATTTAAAAAGAGTGGGAATTGTTTGTTGTTTCTGTGCAAAAATACTGTAAACAAGTTGATACATTGGCAGGGTTTTAAGTAAATGTTTGCAACCAGTAGAAAATTAGACTTAAGGGAAATAATTATGGAAAAAGTTTAAGAATGGATATGCAGAAGAAATTGGTTAATATAAGGAACCAGAAGGGGGTATGGAGGGAAGTCCAGAGATTTAAAAAATCTCAAAGAGAAGGTTTGTTTTTATTTGTAAAAATGTAACTGTGAAAAACTAATAAAAATTTAGACCATGGGCAACTTCCCATGTCTTTATTAGTGATTTAGAGAGTTGCAGGTGCCATTTCCCCAAAGCCATTGGCAACCCTGTCCTGGTAGTTTCAGCCCCTAAAATTGATCTTTGTCACTGGGGAGATGGTGGCTTTCTGCTGCTTAACTTAAACGCAGAAAGCAACAGCTTGTTTCAAAAGATAAAAATACAGTCCTTGGAACATAATCTGCCACAACATGCTCTCAAGACAAAGACCTGAGAATACAGCAGCCACATTTTACCTGCAAAAAATGTCTGTGCCAGTTTAACACTGCCTTTCCCTCTGCTTAGAGAAAAACGCTTCTGCAATTCTTGCCAGATACGGCAACTGAAACCTCCCCAAAATTGTGTGTGTGTGGTTTTAAAGGCTTTCCAGGAAAGACAGCTATTGTGCTTTTATTTTCTGACAGGATCCAGTGTAACACTGATCACTAAATCAGTCACTGGGGGCATTGAAATTCCCACTCCACCCCCCACCACCCTGGGCTTTAGGCTATTGCACAGGTTTTCATTTCAGTTGGTTGGAGCGTGGTGCTGATAACGCCCAGGTTGCAGGTTCCATCCACGTAAGGAACAGCTGCATATTCCTGCATTGCAGGGGGTTGGACTAGATGATCCTCAGGTTCCATTCCAGCTCTCTGATTCTATGTTCTATATGCAGTTATAGACATGTACGGCTGAAATAAGGCTTCCATGAAAGCTACACAACTGCAGATTATTTGGAGGGTGAATGCAATCCTGCTGATCCCTTGAACATCTAACTACTGGAGAAGAGAAGACAGAGTAACTGTGGTCAAGCTGGTCAGTGCTCTGGGATAGTGTCTTTTTATTTGGAGGGAATGCAGGCTGAAAGTATGAAGGTTTAAATTAGATCCACTGAACTTTATGATGTACATCTTCATAGGCCTGTGATGCCTGAAAGAGTTCTCTTTACTGCAACTCACTCATGTTTAGTAGTTTCCTGACAGAGTTTTTATACTCAGAAAGGTTCTTATCTGTTTCTCCTTCATTTTTCAATTCAACCACCGACTTTCTGTAGGCCAGAATTTTTTGTGAGGCAAGAAGCTCCTGCCTACTGACTTCTTCAGTTTTGTCACCTGCTCGTATTCGAACCAGTGTCTCCAAAGCATTCTTCTCAGAGGCGCTGTTCTCCCAGATGTATTCCTCCATGTCATCCTCCGTCTTTTCTTTTTCCCACTCTTCTGTTTTCTGAAAGGAAAAATAAGTTTTTAGTGGAAAGGGTGAAGGACTAAATTTAATACCAGAGTCATAGTACTCAGTGGCCTAGAGCAGCAGCTCTAGGAATAGCGTTTCAGGTAACCTGGTGTTCCTTGGAAGCTTTTTAGAAGTTTCTCACTTAGAAGGGCATTAATGGTAGACAAGCTCTCTTGTGTGACCATTAATTATGATGTGCAGCCAAAAGGATGCACACTCCATTCGTGCAGAGGTGTAAAAGTCCTGGTCAAGGCTCTGTGGAAATGTGTGCACTCTAGAATCCTTTGCAAAATGCAGGGATTCTATGACAACCAAACAGGGGTTTCTCACAGAAAAAGACAAAGGGGAAGCACTCCCTGAAAGTGAGATAAAATCCACTGGTCTTTTTCAAAACGGAAATGTTTGTATACTCAGTTGCTACTGCATCCAGCCTCCACACCATTGCACACACTTATATTTAGGTAAGGACTTCTATAAAAGGTTTTCCTTCTGAAAAAACAGATGCATTAAACACCAAACTGGGAGGGGTGGCTAACACCCCAGAGAACAGGATCACACTTCAAAACGACCTTGACAGATTAGAGAACTGGGCCAAAACAAACAAGATGAATTTTAACAGGGAGAAATGTAAAGTATTGCACTTGGGCAAAAAAAATGAGAGGCACAAATACAAGATGGGTGACACCTGGCTTGAGAGCAGTACGTGGGAAAAGGATCTAGGAGTCTTGGTTGACCACAAACTTGACATGAGTCAACAGTGTGACGCGGCAGCTAAAAAAGCCAATGCAATTCTGGGCTGCATCAATAGGAGTATAGCGTCTAGATCAAGGGAAGTTATAGTGCCACTGTATTCTGCTCTGGTCAGACCTCACCTGGAGTACTGTGTCCAGTTCTGGGCACCACAGTTCAAGAAGGGCATTGACAAACTGGAACGTGTCCAGAGGAGGGCAACCAAAATGGTCAAAGGCCTGGAAATGATGCCTTATGAGGAACGGCTAAGGGAGCTGGGCATGTTTAGCCTGGAGAAGAGGAGGTTAAGGGGTGATATGATAGCCATGTTCAAATATATAAAAGGATGTCACATAGAGGAGGGAGAAAGGTTGTTTTCTGCTGCTCCAGAGAAGCGGACACGGAGCAATGGATCCAAACTACAAGAAAGAAGATTCCACCTAAACATTAGGAAGAACTTCCTGACAGTAAGAGCTGTTCGACAGTGGAATTTGCTGCCAAGGAGTGTGGTGGAGTCTCCTTCTTTGGAGGTCTTTAAGCAGAGGCTTGACAACCATATGTCAGGAGTACTCTGATGGTGTTTCCTGCTTGGCAGGGGGTTGGACTCGATGACCCTTGTGGTCTCTTCCAACTCTATGATTCTATGATTCTATATCACAACTATCTATAGCTATCTCAATAAAGCATACTTATTAGCTGAAAAATTAACTGATCAGTTATCTTGGAAACAGCCAATTGACCAAGTATGCATTAACTGACTGAATTTTTTGTTGTTTTAAATTTAGATCCCACCCTGTTCCTAAGGGTTGGTAACAACAACAGCTCACAGCAGAAAATTGCTAAAATTTCCTCACCCATTCTCAACTTAATATTGAGTTGAGCCCAGCTCAAGCTAGATGTATATCTTACAATTATAAAAGATTAGGCTGTTGGTGGGGCCTTCAGTGGGGAGTTCTAAAACATAGGTGAGAATAACCTTCAGCCGTTGCTTCTGACCTGCAGGAATATGCCAGACCCAAAATCATCACAAAACTAGGTATGACCTTAATGCCCATAGCCCCGAACTAATGCCTTAGTAGATTACCAATTAAAAGATTGAAAAACTATGTTCAAGTCAAAAGCTTTCCATTGAGCCATTATGACCACTATGTGTGGGCCACACCCTTGAACTGTGCTTGCACATAGTTACTTCCTACACGCGTATGCAACTTTATAGGAAGAGCTAAGACAATGACCTGGTAGCTATCTGAGAATATCTCTGCTATTCTGCACCCATTCACTGTACATTAAGAACATGCGGCATATTTAGTAATCACTGCAAATGGGAAATGTTTGTTTTGCCACTGGGTGGCAGCAAACCATCAACACTTTAAGTTTTGGCATATGGAGAAATTCAGTGCCACAGCACGAATCCAACAAGAACTCTCCAGGGACAAATCCAGCCTGGTTTAATCTCACAGGTTTGTTGGGATGTTAAATTGGAAGCAGCCATACACAAGGAACTTCTTGCAGGATGAGTGGAATAAAAACGTGACAAAATAACAGAAGAGCAGCCTGTATATCAGCACTACCAGACACGACCTGCTTTCGGGCATCCAATACTCAAGTGGGGCCATTGTGAAAACAGGAAGCTGGACTAGATGAGCCTCTGTTCTGATCCAGCAGGGTTGTCCCAGTCACAAAGCATGGCTTCGAACACATATAAAAACATAATAAAACATCACACATAAAAAATTTCCCATACAGGGCTGCCTTCAGATGTCTTCTAGAAGTCAGATAGTGTCGTACCTTGGGTTACAGACGCTTTGGGTTGCGCGATTTCGGGTTGTGCACTGCGCCGAACCCGGAGTACCGGAACAGGTTACTTCCGGGTTTCGGCGCTTGTGCAAAGCTCTAAATCGTGCTTTGAGCAGAAGTGCTGAATCACAACCTGTGCGTGCCCATGCTTCCTGCATGGATCACGTTCGCAACCTGAGCGTCCATTGTAGCTGTTTATTTCCCTAACATCTGATAGGTGTTCCACAGGGTGGGCGCCACTACTGAGAAGGCCCTCTGCCCGATTCCCTGTAACCTCACATCTCGCAGTGAGGGAACCGCCAGAAGGACCTCAGTGTCCGGGCAGAATGATGGGGGTGGAAATGCTCCTTCAGGTATACAGGACCGAGACCGTTTAGGGCTTTCAAGGTTAGAACCAACACTTTGGATTGTGCTCAGAAACATACTGGGAGCCAGTGTAGATCCTTTAAGACCAGTGTTATATGATCTCAGCAGCCACTCCCAGTCACCAGTCTAGCTGCCACATTCTGGATTAGCTGTAGTTTCCAAGTTACCTTCAAAGGTAGCCCCACGTGACAAGGAAAGCCCGCACCTGCCCTAGCTATTAACTTCTTGTAATCAGGAAGTATCTAACACTGTCCTAGAGTGGTTCCAGCTGCTCCTCTGTAAGTCTCTCATACAGGCAAGTCTGTTGTCCTGTTTTTGACAGCTTCAAGTTTCCCTGCTGTTGGAACTGGAGGCATTGTTTTCTAGTGACTTCATTTTTATCTAGCAAGCAACTTTTGGAGGGTTGTTTGATACTCCATGCCACAGTTGCTGTAAGTTTTCACAGTTTCATCTTTTTCCCAACATAGTTTAACATCACTTTTCCCCAACCAGGTGCCCACCAGACATTTTGGACTACAACTCCCATTAGCTCTGCCTAGCAGGGCCAATGGTTAAGGATGCTGTGATCTGTAGTCCAAAGCAGGTGGAGGATATCAGCTTGGGGAAGGCAGATCTACTTGAGACGGCAAGCAAGGTCATTTGGAGGTTTGGAGTGAAGTCTCATTAGTATGCCAATGACATCCAATTCTCTTTCTTTTCCATCTAACCCAGATAAGGCAGGGGATAATACTGGCGCCTGGAATCTCTAACAGTCTGGCTGGGGACCAGTGAACTGAAGCTCAAACCAGACAAGGTAGTCATACTATTATTAGGTTATGTGGAATTTGCTTTCAGTCTACTATGGATGAAGTTGCACGTATTCGAAAAGATCAGGTATGCAGCTTGAGGGGAGGGAGTTCTTTCAGATCTGGACTTATTGTGGGTTGCTGAGCAGCAGCATACATGGCCTGATTTATCTTTTCCAGCTGTACTATTGCTGTCCCAGAGAAAACTTGATCCTTTCAAAGTTTTCCATGCTTTGATCATGATCAGGTCATACTATGTTTTATTCCGTGATGCATCTGCATATTGCTCAGAACCTTCAGCAGGTTCAAAATGTCTCTGCCTGTTAATTTTGTAAAGTCAATCACATTTGTCCAGCATCTAAAAATCTTCCCTAGCAGCCAGTTTATCTCCGAACGTAGGTCAAAATGCTGGTTTTTGCTTTCTAAAGCCCCAAATAGCCTGAAATCTGGGGCATTTTAGAAGGAATACCAACTTCCATAAGATCTTATCTGTATATGAAGAATGTGGTGAGGCATCCCCCCTTAGAAGTAAAAGGGATACTAAGTCAAGACAAGGTCTTTTTTATTGCAGCTCCCAGACTCTCTGGAATGGAATTCCAGAGGGAATTCCATTCCCTCTATGACTGATGGTGCCTATATTTCAATGCAAATTTAAAACTCCTATGTTCTCCCAAGCCTTTGGTGCACCATGATTAAGATGTGAAGTTTAGAGTTTTGTGCCACAGGCATTGGCAGCATTTCTGGTTTTACATTTTAATAGCTTCCATGTTGCTTTGCTAAAGTTCTGAGTTTTTATTTTGGATTATTTTATTTTTAGGTTGTACATCACTTTGTGACAGAGCTGAAAGGTGATATATATGGTTACAGTAGCACCTTAACACATATTTTTTCAGATTCATTATTAAACTGCAGCCCTCTTCAGGTATTTAAACTGAGTAAGGTTAAAAGGAAACAAGCCGCACCTGTTCACCGTCCCTCAGCACATCACCTCCTTTCAAAACTGTGTGTTAAACATGCAAGTCTGAAGGGGGCTTCTACATGTGTCCCACCTATGGGACTGGAAATCCTGTTTCTAATTATGTAATTAATTAATTAATTAATTAATTATACTGTGCAGAGAGTTCCAAGGATGCTCACAGGACTGCATGCAAAAGCCCCCTTCAGACCAAAGGGAAGCATGTGGCTGCAGAAAAGATTCAATTGGGAAAGCCCCAACACAAGGTATGCAGAAGACAAAAATAAAAATACACACATAGCTAACTAAAAGGATTGGACAAAGGACCCAAATCTTCTCAGTTCTCGCCCAGCAATACCTTTCTATCTTTTGAAAGTATTTCACTTTTGCCTACAGCCACATCAGAACTGAGCACCAGGATGTGTAGAATAGAAAGTGTCAGGGATGTTTCAGTTGAGATTCTTGCATTACGGGAGGCTGGACTAGATGACTCTCGGAGTCCCTTCCAACTCTACAGTTCTATGAAAAACAAAGCCAATATCCACAGCAGCCTCTCTCTCTGTTATTCCCACTTAACTATCATTGATAATCCACAGACTCCAGAAAAGTTTAATTTCTTTAGTCGTGCATCCATTGTAAAGGACAGCATTTAAACTAATCTAACAAAGCTTTCCAGAACTAACAGCAATGGGAGAGGAACAAGTTGGAAAGGCTCTATCCATTGCATCATGTTGTCTTAGATCTTTGATACCACACCTACATATTCGTAAATCTATTCTTACCAGACCTATGTCTGAATTCATAGAATCATAGAGTTGGAAGAGACCACAAGGGCCATCGAGTCCAACCCCCTGCCAAGCAGGAACCACCATCAGAGCACTCCTGACATATGGTTGTCAAGCCTCTGCTTAAAGACCTCCAAAGAAGGAGACTCCACCACACTCCTTGGCAGCAAATTCCACTGTCGAACAGCTCTTACTGTCAGGAAGTTCTTCCTAATGTTTAGGTGGAATCTTCTTTCTTGTAGTTTGGATCCATTGCTCCGTGTCCGCTTCTCTGGAGCAGCAGAAAACAACCTTTCTCCCTCCTCTAGGTGACATCCTTTTATATATTTGAACATGGCTATCATATCACCCCTTAACCTCCTCTTCTCCAGGCTAAACATGCCCAGCTCCCTTAGCCGTTCCTCATAAGGCATCGTTTCCAGGCCTTTGACCATTTTGGTTGCCCTCCTCTGGACACGTTCCAGTTTGTCAGTGTCCTTCTTGAACTGTGGTGCCCAGAACTGGACACAGTACTCCAGGTGAGGTCTGACCAGAGCAGAATACAGTGGCACTATTACTTCCCTTGATCTAGATGCTATACGCCTATTGATGCAGCCCAGAATTGCATTGGCTTTTTTAGCTGCCGCGTCACACTGTTGGCTCATGTCAAGTTTGTGGTCAACCAAGACTCCTAGATCCTTTCCCCACGTACTGCTCTCAAGCCAGGTGTCACCCATCTTGTATTTGTGCCTCTCATTTTTTTTGCCCAAGTGCAATACTTTACATTTCTCCCTGTTAAAGTTCATCTTGTTTGTTTTGGCCCAGTTCTCTAATCTGTCAAGGTCGTTTTGAAGTGTGATCCTGTCCTCTGGGGTGTTAGCCACCCCTCCCAGTTTGGTGTCATCTGCAAATTTGATCAGGATGCCCTTGAGTCCAAGTCGTTGATAAAGGTGTTGAATAAGACCGGGCCCAAGACAGAACCCTGTGGCACCCCACTAGTCACTCTTCTCCAGGATGAAGAGGAACCATTGATGAGCACCCTTTGGGTCCGGTCAGTCAGCCAGTTACAAATCCACTGAGTGGTAGCATAGTCAAGACCGCATTTTACCAGCTTCTTTACAAGAATATCATGGGGCACCTTGTCAAATGCCTTGCTGAAATCAAGGTAGGCTACATCCACTGCGTTCCCTTCATCTACCAGGCTTGTAATTCTGTCAAAAAACGAGATCCGTTTTCTTTCTCAGTAAGATTAGATACCATCTTGTGTTTGTATCCACGCCTTTCTCTTCTGCACTACACTGGCTCAGAAACTAAGATGTGAATCGGGAAGTGACTCCCCATTCAGATCTTGCTCTTGCCATGAACTCTCTGGTTGGCCTTAGAAGAAGCTGCTGCCAGCCTCAGTCCGACATTTTCAACATGAGGATAATTTGGAGTCTCCAAGAGGGTTGCTGGAAGGATTACGTAAATAGTGTATGTGTGAGAAATTATTATTTGTCCAAAGAGCTCAGGTTGGCCTAGATGGAGATCTTGTTTTATCCTCACAACCACATGGGATGCATCACTTCAGACTACAGCTCAGATGACTGAGCAACTCCACAGATGATTCCCTTCAGACAGAAAAATAGCAAGGGAGAAGGACAGCTAGAGCACATCTCCCTCACATGCTGATTTTCTATGGTAGCCTGTATGCTTTCCACCCTTGGATAGATAGCAGCTTTGGGTGTGAAAGGAGATTTTAGATCAGAAAAATAGCACAGGGGAAAAGAGTTAACTCTGCTCTCTGTTTGATCTGATTTGGGCACCCAAAATATATTTCAAGCTTTAAGAAAACCCATAGGAGATCTGATCACAAATATCCTACAGTCTTGACTAGTTTGGCCCCAATTTACCCCAAGATCACAAAGTGGGTTTCATAGCTACGTAAATCAAGGATTTAACTACGCTCCTATCCAACATACGTGCTTTCAGATTATTCTGTTTAAATCCTATTTTGTTGACAAACTGAGAGTACTGATGTCCTTACCAAGGGATGAGTTCTCCCCTGCCATTTTAAAATTTCAGAGATTAAGAATTAAGATTAAGAAACACTTGTATGAAGTTGCGAAAAATGCTACTGAACACGCTTCCTTCTGAGGGATCAACCGTTCATGGAAAAAAAAATCCAATGTGTTGCAGCAGGCCATGCATTTTTCATTGAAATCAAAGACAATTACAACTGACGAGGTTATTAAGTATTTATGTGGAAGTTGAAAGGTAATAAAAGGGTATGGGACTTGTGTGTATTCAATACACACCAAGCACTCACACAAGCAATATCATATGGCTAAGTCTTCCATCACTGAGTAATGCTAGAGTCAAGGACAGATGTGTTCATCTGGAATTAATAGCCCCTTTGAGCTTCCAGCAGACACCTATGAATTGGGAACAGTTCACCTTCACCCAACTTTATAGGTTTTCAAAATACTAAAGCATTAGTGTTTATGTTTCTAAAAATTCCTCAGTTGAAGGAAGTACAGTTAAACAGTTAACATCAGTTAACACCGTTTCCCAGGACTTCTCAATACTGAGCACCTTAGTGAGAAGATCAACAATTAAAACGCTGGCCCTGAAAGACAGCCTATTTTCTCCTTCAATGTACCACAGGAAAGAGTGTTGGGGTGTCTGACAGGAGACACTGTTCGTGTAAAGTGACAGGGCTTCCAGAGGCCGAGCCCCATATCAACTACGTGGCACAACACACTGGGGCTCCATTGATATGCTGCTATTTATTCCCTCAGGTCACCGTCCTCATCCCCATATCTCTTCTCCCTTTCGCTGAAGCACTACTGAGGGAAGAGGTGGGCCATTGCTGAGGAGATTTACCTGGGCAAGAAACAGAATCAAGAGTCTTCCTACCTCAGCTTTTCCATAGTGCCCTAAACGGATTAAAATGTATTTAGTGACTGTGTAGCACTGAGGACATCATAGTACAGATGTCCCGCCACTAATTTTCATGAATGCTATAGACCTGTTCAGTCATCAATGCTAATTTTGTTTGTCAACATGGAAGCAGGGAGTGGGGATCCACCAAGAGCTCCACTTCACCTTTGCACAAAGAGCACACCTGCCTGTTGGGATGGAAACTGTGTGTGTGCAGCTGTGCATGCCAAGGTTCCCACACAACCCATGACTCAGCATAATTGGGGTTTCCAGGATGCGAGGAAACCTTTGAAGGCTCCATATGACAGATGGTCCCATTCTCTGCACAAAGACTAAGGGTGGGGCTGATGGGGATGGGCCCACTCCCAAGTTGACAAACACAGGAACATAAATGTCCCTAATAGCCATCATTTCATCTGACAAACTAGGTAAGCAAATTGTCTGTTGAAACAGCCATAATTTTTCTTCTTAGTGCTCTAAGCACTCCACACTGATTTCCGTAGTAATCCCATAGACCACCAAGGCAGGTATTATACTTAGAGAGAGAGGCCCAAGACGTTGGCTCACTCATGGTCCGTGTACAACACTAAGCTAGAGCTACTGCTTTACCACTTACCTCAGATCTGTGCATATCAGACAGAAATAAGCACAACAAATCCTGATTAGCAGGCACTGGCTGCTTTCAATTGACAGGAACTCACCAGCCCCAGCCAGTGTAGCCAATGGCCAGGAATGATGAAAGCTGATTCAGCTGAGGGCCACAGGTTGGCCACTCAAAGGAAATTGCCATATACTGAGACAGTCCATTTGTCAAACGGCCTCAGTATTGTCTATATTGACTGGCAGAGGCTCCAGGGTTTCAGGCAAGAGTCTTCCCCAGCCCAGCCTGGAGATACTGGGGACTGAACCTGGGATTTCCTGCATGAAAAGCAAACACTCTGCAACTGAGCAGCTGCCCTTTCTTGCCCCCGTTTCAGTTCTGGTGCATTCAACATGTACTGATCTGTGCACATAAAAAAGAGGACCTATAAGATGGAACTTTGCTCAATGTTTGAAAAAGATATAAAGTTTTTCACTGTATTAACATACCATCTGTGGAAAACAATCTGTGGGAAACACACAAGCACATCAATATAGGTGTTCAAATAATTCCTCTCTACCATCAATGTAAATAAGCCATATTATTTGTGAACAACATCTAATCAAACAAATGTTACACATTTTAAGTCAAGCTTGGCTGTCACAAATGTCATTCTTACCCATGATTCATGGAATAAAACTGTCAAAAGGTACACTCCATAGTCATAATTTTGTCTTCTTAAAGGACACCTGAAATATATGAAAAACTAAGTCTTTGGTATAATCTCTCCAATACTTAACGATTTAAAACTCTACATTTTTTAAATATAAATTGAAACTATAGAATGAATAGTTTGAAGAACTATTCATTAATTGCTTCCAATGAATAAGAGATTTAACAATAAAAACACATATTAAAACAATGTAATATAGAAAAATAATGTCAAATTTAAAACAGATACAGTGTCTTGCTTCTTATGTTACTCCTCCGGTCCCTGTGCTATTCAGGAGAGGGCCTCCTGTGGATATGTTCTCATTAGGAGGTCTGTTCTGCTTGCGGTAGGAGAGGGACCTTTAGCCTGGCAGCAGCTCCCCTTTGGAACTTCCTCCCGTTACACATGAGAGAGGCACCACCTCTGTTGTCTCCTGGAGATCTCCTTTCAAAGGGAATATTTTCAGTGATGGGGGAAAGTATTTGATCCCCCTGCTAAATTTGCCCATTTGCCCTCTGACGAAGAAATGACCAGTCCATAATTTTAATGGTAGGTTTATTGTAGCTGTGAGAGACAGAATAACAATAGGGAAAAAACCCAGAAACCCAGAAGACAAAAGTCTGAGATTGATGTGCATTATAATGAGTGAAATAAGTATTTGATCCCTTTGCAAAAGATGACTTAGCACTTGGTGGCAAAACCTTTGTTGGCAATTACAGAGATCAGATGTTTCTTGTAGGTGGCCACCAGGTTTGCACACATCTCAGGAGGAATTTGTCCCACTCCTCTTTGAAGATCCCAAGTCAGTAAGATTTTGAGGCTGATTTTGAGGCTGAGCTACTTAAACCTTCAGCTCCCTCCAGAGATTTTTGATGGGATTAAGGTCTGGAGACTGGCTAGGCCACTCCAGGACCTTAATGTGCTTCTTCTTAATGTGCTACCACTCAGTGGATTTGTAACTGGCTGACTGACCGGACCCAAAGGGTGCTCATCAATGGTTCCTCTTCATCCTGGAGAAGAGTGACTAGTGGGGTGCCACAGGGTTCTGTCTTGGGCCCGGTCTTATTCAACATCTTTATCAACGACTTGGATGATGGACTCAAGGGCATCCTGATCAAATTTGCAGATGACACCAAACTGGGAGGGGTGGCTAACACTCCAGAGGACAGGATCACACTTCAAAACGACCTTGACAGATTAGAGAACTGGGCCAAAACAAACAAGATGAACTTTAACAGGGAGAAATGTAAAGTATTGCACTTGGGCAAAAAAAATGAGAGGCACAAATACAAGATGGGTGACACCTGGCTTGAGAGCAGTACGTGGGGAAAGGATCTAGGAGTCTTGGTTGACCACAAACTTGACATGAGCCAACAGTGTGACGCGGCAGCTAAAAAAGCCAATGCAATTCTGGGCTGCATCAATAGGAGTATAGCATCTAGATCAAGGGAAGTAATAGTGCCACTGTATTCTGCTCTGGTCAGACCTCACCTGGAGTACTGTGTCCAGTTCTGGGCACCACAGTTCAAGAAGGACACTGACAAACTGGAACGTGTCCAGAGGAGGGCAACCAAAATGGTCAAAGGCCTGGAAACGATGCCTTATGAGGAACGGCTAAGGGAGCTGGGCATGTTTAGCCTGGAGAAGAGGAGGTTAAGGGGTGATATGATAGCCATGTTCAAATATATTAAAGGATGTCACCTAGAGGAGGGAGAAAGGTTGTTTTCTGCTGCTCCAGAGAAGCGGACACGGAGCAATGGATCCAAACTACAAGAAAGAAGATTCCACCTAAACATTAGGAAGAACTTCCTGACAGTAAGAGCTGTTCGACAGTGGAATTTGCTGCCAAGGAGTGTGGTGGAGTCTCCTTCTTTAAGCAGAGGCTTGACAAGCATATGTCAGTGCTCTAATGGTGTTTCCTGCTTGGCAGGGGGTTGGACTCGATGGCCCTTGTGGTCTCTTCCAACTCTATGATTCTATGATTCTTGAGCCACTCCTTTGTTGCCTTGGCTGTGTGTTTTGGGTCACTGTCATGCTGGAATACCCATCATCGATCCATTTTCAATGCCCTGGCTGAGGGAAGGAGGTGCTCACCCAAGATTTGATGATACATGGTCCTGTCCATCGTCCCTTTGATGCGGTGAAGGTGCCCTGCCCCCTTAGCAGAAAAACACCCCAAAGCATAATATGTCCCCTTCCATGTTTGATGGAGTTCTCTCCATGTTTGATGATGGTGTTCTTGGGGTCAGAGGCAGCATTCCTCCTCCTCCAAACACAGAGTTGAGTTGATGAAAAAGAGCTCGATTTTGGTCTCATCTGACCACAATACTTTCACCCAGTTCTCCTCTGGGTTGTTCAGATGTGCATTGGCAAACTGCATATGGGTCTGTACATGTGCTGTCTTGAGCAAGGGGACAGCTGTTTTGAAAATGAAAACAGCTGTTTTCATGCTGTATATGGTCCCAGCTGCCCTGAGATCATTGACAAGTTCCCTCCATGTAGTTCTGGGCTGCTTCATCACCGTTCTCCTGATCATTGCAACTCCACGAGATGAGATCTTGCACGGAGCCCAAGAGGTTGAGAGTTATTTTGTGTTTCTTCCATTTGCAAATTATTGCACCAACTGTTGTCACCTTCTCACCAAGCTGCTTGGCAATAGTCTTGTAGCCCAGTCCAGCCTTGTGCAGATCTACAGTCTTGTCCCTGACATCCTTGGACTGCTCTTTGGTCCATGGTGGCTACTTTGGAATCTGCTGGATTGATTGCTTCTGTCGACAGGTGTCTTTTGTACAGGTACTGTAAGGAGCTGGGATTACAGGTAAAACCTCTCCCTAGAAGCAGGTGCTTCTAATCTCAGCTCGTTACATACAGTGAAGATATCAGGTAGCCTGACATCTGGCTGGTTGATATGGATCAAATACTTATTTCACTCATTATAATGCACATCAATCTCAGACTTTTGTCTTCTGGGTTTTTTCCTATTGTTATTCTGTCTCTCACAGCTACAATAAACCTACCATTAAAATTATGGACTGGTCATTTCTTCGTCAGAGGGCAAATGGGCAAATTTAGCAGGGGGATTAAATACTTTCCCCCATCACTGTATAGGATAGGATAATCTTCACTGAAAATATTCCCTTTGAAAGGAGATCTCCAGGAGACAACAGAGGTGGTGCCTATCTCATGTGTAACGGGAGGAAGTTCCAAAGGGGAGCTGCTGCCACGCTAAAGGTCCCTCTCCTACTGCAAGCGGAACAGACCTCCTAATGAGAACATATCCACAGGAGGCCCTCTCCTGAATAGCACAGGGACCGGAGGAGTAACATAAGAAGCAAGACAAACAACTGCACTTTAGTTCACTCACAAACAAGCTTCCAAAATGTGTTGACCTTTGGACACAAACTTATTTCAATCATATTAATTTATTTGCATTTTGAAGCAAGAAATGGGAGAAATGAGGTCTAACAAAGATAGCTAAAGCCTTTGCCAGATTAGAGTAGAAGAGTCATTATAACCAAGGATCTTTGTAATATGGCACAATATTTTTTGAGTCCTTGTAGTAGTTACCTGGTAAGTAGGACACAAATGGATATTAGCAGCTAGGGTCTTGACTATCTTACATATGACCCACATTAGACAATTTTCTCATGTTACGATACCTGTCTGTTGTAATGGTAAGGGTATCTGTGCCCTTGCAGTACCTCTCTCCTGCAAGTTTAATGAGCTTCTTCTTTGCATGATCATCCAAGTTGAGGCTTGAAAGTTTAACCTGGAGAGAAATCAGTCTCTTAGCAAGTTGATAGCAAGTTCAATCCCCAGGGTAGAAAAGAAAGGTCAATGAGTTATTGCACATAAAACATGATGTTGCTGCATTCAGTTTTGCAGGTCGCAAATACGAGGGCCTAATATTAGCCCCAAGCTCAAACAGGTGACTTCATAGAAACCACACACACACAAAAATACATCACAGGTGTCTTTTAGACTGAAGTCCTCAAAAGTTGAGCACAGAACCAGGAGGCTGGCATCTGTTTAATTTCATCATTTATTCTGATTTTGCTAGCCCTGGCACTATGCACAAGGCTAAGCACAGCAGTAACACCTTGACCCAGGTCACTGGAAACCTTATTCAGGCATCTCCATATATTTTACAGCACGTTAGTACAGCCATTGCTTTCCTTTTTTGAAAATCAGAGTTGAGACTATGCTGACATGCAGTACCCCAGCATGAGGTACTACACAATCCTTAGAAATAAGCTACAGGAAAATTTGGATCTCATTCTACTATTTCTCAATCAGCAGAAACAAGGCCAGTAAAGAATCTTAATGGAAAAAGCAGATATTATATTTAAGGGTTGAAAAACCAAGGGATGAAAGTCTCAGAAAGAGCACTAAGAGGCTTTTAAAAAGCCAAGTGCTAGGAAGAAAATCCTAACTAGAGAATAAATAAAGAACAAATTAAATTTTGTGACTCAAAACAGACTTGAGCTGCTCAGGGTAAGAACTATCTTCAAGCAAAGGATTAAGAACATATTAAACTAACAAAAGCTCAAAGTAGTGCTCAGGTGCAATTTTAGTTGGCAATATTGTGTTAAGACTAAAGAATTCAGAACACTACCACTTCAAAGAGAAAGTATGAGCTGGGGGAAATAATGTTTTTGAATGCTTCCCTAGATAAAACGTTCCCTGAATGTAGTAAACTACTACATCAGGAAGACACATTACCCCAGCCTTCTCCCAAAATACTAGTTTACTACACTCAGGGAACTTTTTATTTCAGGTGCTTTAAAAAATGAGGCTCCTTGCCACCTCTGTGGTTTGAAGTAGTACTATTCAGAATTCTACCATTTCGTTAGGTTCTATGCTAAGTAAGACTACAAGTCCTGTCTCACGAGTGTGAGTGTCTTTTGAGTGTCAACAGGTGTATAGATAGAGGGTAGGAAAAGGTTCAGAAAAGGGCAACCAAAATGATCTATGAAGAAAGGTTGCAGCAACCCAACTCCCTCAACCATTCCTCATAAGGCTTGGTTTCCAGACCCATGATCAGCTTGGTCACCTTCCTCTGCACACATTCCAGCTTGTGAATATCTCTCTTAAATTGTGGCACCCAGAACTGGACGCAGGAGTCTAGGTGAAGTCTGACCATGGCAGAATAGAGTGGTACTAATCCCTCCCTTGATCTGGACACCAGACTTCTCTTGATGCAGCCTAGAATAGCATTCACATGTTTGCTGCTGCATCACACTACTGACTCATGTGAAGCTTGTGGCCCACCAGGACCCCTAAATCCTTTTCACATGTACTGCTAGTTAGCCAAATGTCCTTCATCTTATATTTGTGCATCTGGTTCTTCCTGCCTAAGTGCAGAACCTTACATTTGTCCCTAATGAAATCCATTTTGTTGGCCCAGCTTTCCAATTTGTTAAGGTAAACTTGAATCCAGATTCTATCTTCTGTGGCAGTAGCTAGTTTGGTGTCATCTGCAAATCTGATGAGCCGAGAAGAGTTAGTTACCACTGCCTTAGATTCTCTTGGAAAACTTAAAGGACTGTCTTCCCTCACATGAATGTGTGTGTAAATTAAAGATTTTCTTTGGGCTCTTGCTGCAAGTCCACTTGTTCTTTGAAATTTTATGTGTATTTGTGTGTGTAAGAGCTTTTTAATAGTGGCACCAAGTATCTTGAACTTCCTCCTGTTAAGTTAATTCTACCTCTTCCCTGCTGGTGCTTCAGAAAAAGAATCCCCCTTCCTGAAAATTTTGAGAACTCTTAAGTTTTTGAAGGTGTTTTTTTTTAGCTGCTCCAGTTTACTTGTCCTTGCTGAGGTTGAATGTAATGGGCCAGTTTACTGACTGATGGTATCATGTGTCTTTTTATTTGGTTATGCATTTAGGATTTGATGGTTTGCTATTTTGTAGACCATAAAAGGTAAAGGTAAAGGGACCCCTGACCATTAGGTCCAGTCGTGGCCGACTCTGGGGTTGCCAGCGCTCATCTAGCTTTATTGACCGAGGGAGCCGGCGTACAGCTTCCGGGTCATGTGGCCAGCATGACCAAACCGCTTCTGGCGAACCAGAACAGCGCACAGAAAAGCCGTTTACTTTGATGTGCTTTTGAACTGCTAGGTTGGCAGAAGCAGGGACCGAGCAACAGGAGCTCACCCCTTCGCAGGGATTTGAACCAGCGACCTTCTGATCAGCAAGTTTAACCCACCGCGCCACCTGCACTTACTGTGTTCTATCAAAAGCAAGTCAAATTGGGCTGCCCAATGATTGAAGAATTTTACCTTCTTTTTAACCAATCTACCAAGTAAATTTAAGTTAGCGAAGTTTAGTTTCTGTGAGGCTTCATATTCACATCTTTCCTCCTGACCCTGGCTCGGTTTAATGTGATTTACTCCCAAGATTCAGGTGACAGGCTCACAATTTGCTACATCTTATGAAAAATGGTGCAGTTAATGCACATACCATATTTTGGTGTGATATTTTAATGCTTAGGGATTCAAACCACTGACCTTCTGATCGGCAAGTCCTAGGCTCTGTGGTTTAACCCACAGCACCACCCGCAACCCTTTTGTAGACCATGTTAAATATTTAAATAAATCCATTTTCTGAACATTTGAACATTACAGATTCTGTCATGGCAATTTTGCAACACACTAGATGTACACAGATCCTCCCAGGTCACCAAGGTCTCACTGGAGTGGCAAACACATGGCTGGGAAACTGAGCCCTATCACTTGAGCAGGGTGGGGGCACACATAATGGGACGCTTCTCCATTCTAAACACACTCTGCCATAAAAGACAAGCATATCAGAGGGAAGGCTAGACTAGATACTTTGTTCCATACACGCTTTTTTAAATGCACAGGGAGGGGTTTGTTTTTGTATGGAGCATTGAATCATGCAAATCCCACATGCAATTTGAAATGGTATAGCCGACACAGCTTCATCAGTCCAGCGAGAACTGTGCTGTAGCCCCCATTCAAAACAGTCTCAATACCATCTGCTTTTCACCTTCAAACCTCTCCCTGTCCCATTCCTCCCGACAGATTATGTTGACAAAGGATTAACAGGACACCACCAGAAGACAGGACAATCACGTCTCATTTGATCATAAGTGCTAGGGAAAGCCATATGGCAGGTTGCTGCATGTTTAATAATCAACATTATACGCAGCCTGTTTCGAAATATACCTCTTTAAAAAAGTACATGGTTTTTATACAGTCTGTTATCTGCATAAAGTAAAACATTGGCTTGGATTGTAGGACATGATTTTAGCAGTATCTTGTCATACAAATACTGCCATCTACCTTACAAAGTGATTTTAGAGATGACTGAAAATGCAAATGAAATGGCTTTTTTTTACAAAAGCAAAATGTGCTCCAAGCTTCCCAAATCCTAGCCTCCACCAACCCTCATTTTCTCTGCTTTAGATTTTAAGTGGGGAAGGGCCAGCGTGGTGGCAGTGTGTCTTCCTTGCAAGCTAAAGGTCCCACGTTCAGTATTCATCATCTCCAGGCTGGGAAGGCATCCTGTTTGGAACCTGGAGAACGGCAGTCAGTCAGTGTGGACAAACTAAGCTAGATGGTGCAATAGTTTGACTCTGGGACACAGGACGATGACTTATATTAAGTGGCTTGGGCAAAGTCATTTCTGCTTCTGCAGTATCTTGAATATTGATGGGACAATATTAAATGAATGACCTCTCACACAAAAATGGCTGGAAAAAATATGGCCTTATAGATTCATTATCTCTCTCTCCTAATGCTTTGTTCTATATTCAAAATAGGCATCTAACTTGACCATTAGCTTACAGCACTTAAATCAAATACCATTAGATGTTACTGGATTTTGTGCCCAAAAATGAAGCAATTTCTAATGGGTGGTTCTTCACTTCTTAAGTTAATTGCTTCATCAGTGCAAACAGTTCTTGTACATTGTCTTGCAGTAACAGCAAGTTTAATTTCTGCCTGCTTTGTAATCAAACCAAATGAACTTGTTTTAAGAGCCCTATGTTAAAAATGAAGTTACTTCTGTAGTTTACTTACTGTTAGGGTCACCACTCTTGCTTTAGGATTGCGAACAGATGGGCCTGCTGAAATGTAATCTACTGTGTCAACTTCAATAGGAAAGTGCTGCATACATTTCTCATCATTATCAACATCAGCTGGCCACTGTGTGCAGAAGTCTGAAAAGTGAGCAGTGGGAGCAAGATCACAGCAATCAATCTGGCAATAGCTACTTTGAGAAAAATGTATTAAGAACTTCATCCCTTTCCAAGTAATTAAAGTGGAATATGATGTGAATATGCCAATCAGAGGCATAGCTGTTTACAAATTCCTGACCCTCACCTCTTTTTTTTAATAAAAGTCAAGTGCTGAGAACAAAGAATAGCCTGCTAGCATTGCCTTCCACCTATTTTTTAATCAATGAAAGAGATCTGAAGCTTACCTTTAAGAGCAGCACAGTGCTTCCTGATGGCAACTGGTGTCAGATGCAAAAAATTGGGGATCTGAAACAAGATGTAACTCATAGTCTAAATCTAATACATAATGTAAAACATCTAAATGAGGACAAAGGATTCATTCAGTATCGCTAAGCAGTAAGTAAAATACTTAAGTAAAGTACTTAATTCGTTCCAGAGGTCCGTACTTAACCTGAAACTGTTCTTAACCTGAAGCACCACTTTAGCTAATGGGGCCTCCTGCTGCTGCCGTGCTGCCGGAGCACGATTTCTGTTCTCATCCTGAAGCAAACAGTTAATTTATATGTAGAAGCACAGTTAACACAACTTGCTTTTTCCCCCCAAGGACTGTGCATTGGTCAGTATATTGGTCCAATATGGATATGAAAAAAAAACCACAATTTCCCCTTGAAAATAGAATAGGTTCAGCTGTTTTGAACAGATGGAATGGTTCAACTATAGAAATCTGAGGGCACAGCAGTCCAAGACAGAGTATGTATTTGTGAGGTGGCATTGCAGTACCCCCTTGACATTATTGAATAACAGCTTTATACCAATATTAAAGTAAACTATTTAGAGTCCTTTTGAAAGAAGATTAAGAATAGGAAAGCAAAGGAAATGAGCGAAGCTTTCTGTTACAAGGCACTTAACATTATGCAACTGGGGCAGGGAATAATCTCTCTTGCTGTAAAGGCTCGTAGTCTCAGGAAAAGATATATGGAGTCCATTTCAGTTAAATGCTGTGGAGATTGCGCGCTTCAATGGTACTGGGACAGGGGGAAATGTGACTTACTTCTGCTCGATCTGTCAGTAGCTTTTGAAATCACTGATCATGGCATCCTCCTGATCCAATTTAGTGAGATGGGTTCTGAATGCACCATATTACAGTGCTTTTGTATTTTCAGGGGTGTGTTCAGAGAGCAGCACTGGGTAAGTGCTCCTCAAACCCTAGCAATTGTGCTATGGGGTTCCACAGGGTACTATCCTTTCCACAGTGCAATTTGACATCTATATTGTGGGGTCATTAGGAATTTTAGAGCAAGGTGTCAGCAGTATGCTCTACTTCTCTATAACATATGAACCATGAGAGACTGTGAAAGCTCAGAATTGGGTGTCTGAAAATAGTTTGACCACTAAACTGGGCATAAATCCTTGGAAAATGGAGGCTCTTTGGTTGCGTTGTTCCTACGTTTGGGAGACAGGCATGACAGGTTACCTGTTCGGCCTGTTCTGGATGGGGTTGCACTTCCTCTGAAGGAGCAAGTGCATAGCTTGGAGGTATTCCTGGAAACATCTGTCAATAGAGACCCAAGTATCCTCTGTGACTAGGAGTGCCTTTTACCAATTTCATCTGGTCCACCAGGTATAGCTTGACCACTGGTTACCATGCATTGGTAACCTCAAGGCTGGATTACTGCAATGCGCTCTATGTGAGATTGTCCTTGGGCTTGGGTCGAGAAGCTCCAGCTGGTGTTGAATGCCGTGGTCAGTTTGCTGATCTGGTTAAGAAAATTGTTGAAGCATCTGCACTTTCTACCCATCAACTACCGAGACAGGTTCAGGGTCCTTGCACTAATTTGCAAGTCTTAAACAACTAAGGTCCAGGGTATCTCAATTACTGACATCATCTGCAGGAACACTGTTGGTCATTCCCCAAGCTGGCAAGACTCATTTGACGACAAGAAACAGACTTTAGTGTCATCAGTCAAGTACTATGGTAGGTGCCTTCTGTTTCAACTTTAAAACACCTGTTGAAAACTTTTCTACTCCATCAGGCTTGTGCAGACAATTAAGAGTACACCCTTTCACAGTAATTAGTTAACTTCTGATTTTAACTTTTTAATAACTTTCATGGCACGGTTTTACATACAATTGTTGGGAACTGTTCTGATTTTTTTTAATTAGCAGTATATAAAAATTGTTATATATATAAATAACTTGTGATGAAAGGGCAAGACAACTATACTGTATATCTGTTTCCTTCAACTACATTCTACACTGAAAAAAACTGTCTTTGAAACAGCAGGATACAACTGTACCTTTAAGAGTTCCAAGTTCCCTTCTTTCACTGGAGGTACACCCCTTTTCACTGGGTAGCCCATTCGAAGAGGAAGGGGCACACAGGAAGGTTTAAAAGCAGCTGCAACAGGGTACACACTAGTCCAATCCTGATCAACCTCCATCTTCTCAGTTCTGGGAGTTGCAGTCTAATGCAAATTTCAAACAAAAATAAAGTTTAAAATGTGAGACAATTCTATTTTTTATGACAAGATATGCTTTAACATCGATCAGTTTTTCGAGACAGATGTTCAAATCCCTGTTGAGCCATAAATGTCAAAGCATGGACTTGGACTAGTCTCTAGCTCTCAACCTAACTTATTAGCAAGGACAAAGCAATTCACATAGCCAAAAATTCATTTATAGTAATTATCTGGCTGGAGCTGAATAAGAACTGATATAAACTGTTTTCTGGAGGGCCTTTTCTGAATTACTTAATGATTTTATTTTGTAATTGTGGTATATCACATGTAACTAACACTTAAAAGTGCTTGCTTAGTAGGTGGAAGCCTACAATAAAAACAACACTACATAGTTAAACCTGCGCTTGTGAGAATCCTAGTTCTTTCATAGAGTTTTAATTTCAGGGTTACAGATTTGGAAGAAATGACAGTTGTCAGTATGTTGAAACAGAATAAGATCCAATAGGCTTAAAATGTAATCCACATGCATCCTGAGTTTCTTACCTCTCTCCGGTATTTATCATTTTGTGAGGTCCTTCCCTTTTGTACCAATGCACCTAAAATGGAAAATAATATTTCAGAAAAATACATTATTTTATTTAATATTACTGCATATGTGCAAATTCTATTATTCAAATAACAGGCTGGAAGAGAGAATCTTATGGTTTAGTTACCGTATTTTTCGCTCCATAAGGCGCATGGACCATAAGGCGCACCTAGTTTTTAGAGGGGGAAATCAAGAAGAAAAAAATCTTATTTCCCCCACCCCTCCCAGAGCTTCAGGGGCTGCCGGGGGAAGCCCGGGGTGTCCCCCCCCCCACACACCCCCAAAGAGCAAAGAAGCCAAGACAGGGAGCAGGATCCATCCTGCTCGCTGTCTTGGCTTCTCCCATAGCCGCGCGCAGCCTCTCCCGGCTGGAGAGGTTGTGTGCGGCTAAAGAGGAAGAAGCCATAGCCGCGCGCAGCCTCTCCCGGCTGGAGGGACTGCACACGGCTAGAGAGGAAGAAGCCATAGCCGCGTGCAGCCTCTCCCGGCTGGAGGGGCTGCACACGGCTATGGCAATACCCCTGCAAAAGCCCACAGGAGCCGCACACCCTTTAAGGGCTTTTCTACGAGGAAGGAGAAGGGACTGACTGGCCGCGTCAGTTCCTTCTCCCTCCTGGGGAAAAGCCCGCAAGAGCCGCATGGAGCTTGTGTGCAGCTCTTGGGGGCTTTTCCTGCATGCCTCCCCCCTGCATTCGCTCCCTAAGACGCACACACATTTCCCCTTACTTTTTAGGAGTGAAAAGGTGCATCTTATGGAGTAAAAATACGGTAATACTTAAACCATCAGCATAAAAAACCCTTCATAGCAGATAGGGAGGCACATATTTAATTTTGTTAAGTCTACTATAATAGCTTTACCATGGTGACTAATTGAAACCTTCATTTCAAGGCAGTATTCTCTGAGTAGTAGATTTCTGAAAGTTGCAACAGGATGCAGGATTTGGAAGGCTCTTATGCCCTTTCACAGGCTTGCCATTTCTTAGTTCTGGCTTTCCTTATGCAACTGCTTGTTCCTATGCTTCTAGTCTTTTTCTACGATCTGAGGGTGGTCTTCCTCTCGCAGCCCCCGCGCACCACTTCCAGGGAAACAAAGCCCTCCTGAAACGCGCCGGATTTGCGCCGCTCCCTTGCCCCGTCCCGCCCGGCTTCTCCCGTCGCAGCGCCCCCGCGGAGCTGCCCCTCGGGGCTTTCCGCCAGGGAGGGAGGGCCTGGCCGCCCCGGCAGTACCTTTGCCGCGGCCGCCGGTCGCCGTCCGAGCGGTCGAGTAGCCCGCGGAGTAGTTCCGGCTCGTCCGGAGAAGGCGGCCTCGCAGCAGCAGCGGCAGCAGCGCGCCCAACCCCGAAGCGCCTCCGCAGGCGGCCGCCATTTTCGCACCGGAGTCGTGACGTCGATTTCCGGCGCTGGCGCTTCTCCTTCCTCTTCCGGCGGCTCCGGGCTGGAGCGGCGCATGCGCGTTCGCGGCGTCTGGGCCGTTTTCCCTCCTCCTCGGAGGCGCCTGTCGCCGCGGTTAGGACTGTAGGTTTTTCATAGGAAAATAGCTTTAATTCGTTGAAGGATGGGGGATTTCTCCCTCATAAATTTCTAAAGGGCGGGGTAGGGATAAAATAGAGAATCATTTTATTGATGAATTGATTTGATTTGTAGAACCCCCTTCATCCCGAGATCGCGGCGGGGGGGGGGGTCACAACATAAAAAGACAAAGTGAGAAAGCAAAATACATAGCCAAAGAAACCCCCAAACGCCAAGGGAAGCCTTGGCAGGAGGCCTGTGGGCGGCGGGGCTGCTGCCGTGGGACTCCAGGCCCCACCAGGCCTTGCCTCCGGGTCTGCCGGGGATCAGGACATCCCGGGAGGGAGCTCCAAGGGCTGCTCGGGAGGAAGAAGAAGGTGGCCTGGCGCTTCCACCCAAGAGGTTCCAAATAAAAAGTGAACAGTAAGCAGAGAGAAGGGTTGGGCTTGGAAATGCACAGCTGTGAGGCGCCTTCTTTTTAACCCCCCTGCCCAGCTGTTTTTCCCTAGCCCTGTTCAGAGACCAGGCTTTGAGGGATGGTGGGCTGTGTCTGTCTGTGTGGATAGCAGGAGGAGGAAGAATTCCACACTGCCATACACTTGCCATTTCTCTGTTGCAAATCCCTCAGCTTTGTACCAAATATGGGATCAAAAAACCTCATTTCTCACTGGATGTCTAATTCTGGCTTCAGCTTGTGCACATATTTGTGTTTAAACCAGGCTCACTGATGCACTGAAAAGACCACACAGCATGCTTGTAGTACCTCCTGAAAATACAAGAGAGAACCAGAAATCCCTTCTAAAGTTAAGAAATTTTAGTTCACTGGACTTGTACTAGTACTTATTCATTAAGAAAACCCAACTGGCAAATATTTGCAGACTACAAGCTGCAGTTTCATAGTTTTGCAGAGTAGGCTTATATCTGTACCTACTGTAACGTGTTAACTTTCTGAGGAGATGAAAAGCTAGGTGTCACCAATCTGTCACCCTTGGAGACCAAATCCTATTCCACTGGTGCAAGCATGTTTAGGAACCAGGTGCTCTAATTCCATTTGTTGGGTAGGATGTGAGAAAGGACAGTTGTACACATGTAGAATCTGTACTTGTGATTAGGAATGCTGATGCAACCAGGATTCTTGAACACATGTACAATTCCTGCATGTATACATGCTTTGTACAGTGAATGGAGGTTAGGGCCAGCATATGCAATCCCACTCCCCTCTGTGCACTAACTGACCTGCAAAGAAGTTTGTAAAGAAGAAAGCTGCTATGCTTGCTTCCTGATTAATACTATTCTTCCTAACTCGCACAGGAACAGCTGAAATATAGGACTGGTTGCTGGCATTTTCAAGAGTCCTCTCTTGTTCTTTGGGGTTTATCCACACTGAAATTTAGTGTGGATTAGAATCTGATTGTGTCCCAATTTATATAATGTCATCCACACAATGTCACTCAAATCTCAGTGTTTTCTACCAGTAAATTAATTTTTTCTGGATTTGAAGATAATCCACAGGGGAGGGGGATGCATGTTCAATAAATTGGCAGTGGACACTTAGCATCATTTTCCCCCCTCTGGGTGGAACTGGCTTGTTACCAACTCTTTCCACACCCTCTATTTGTGTTTTCTTTCTCATTCGTTTTCTGGCAGCTGTGTATCACTCTGGCAGTGAAGTAACCCTCACCCCCACAGTTAAACCCTTAGATTTGTGGATAAGCTGAAATCTGATCATACAAACTGCACCACTACAATCTTTCCCCAAACTTGTGCACACTGCTTGTTTCCTCATTTATGTCATATTGTGTATACTTCCTGAAATGGAGCAGCAGTGAGTACTTTTTTTAAATAGTTAAACCCTCAGATTTGTGCATAAGTAGAAAGCTGAGGCATGACAGAAACACATATTCAATAAATCACACATCCTGGGCAGGACTTTTTTTTAAAGGGGTGTGCTCACAGGCTTTATGTTACCTGTGCAGATGCCCAGTTTGCTTTAGAATGGAGAGAATGATTGGGGTGTGGCAGTGGAATTTAGAAACAACTAGATGTGATATTCCTGGTAGACTGGACACATGGGTGAGGGGAGGACATAAGTCTGAATTTGAACTGAAGGATTCAACTTCAAATGCACACAGATGTGGATTGCCAAGATCAAATTTGAACTGAAAAGTTGCACATTGCAGTTTCAACCAAGCTAATGAAAATTGCTAATTAAAATTTAACTAGAAATTATAGTTTTAATTTTGCCATCAATGCTAAATACATTTTAAGAAAACATGCAAGTAACATGTTAGTGTTTCAGCAACAGTAATATTGTCAGTCATGTCACTGAAAGGGTTTCTGTATAAACTGAAAAGATAAGACTGAGTTGTCAAACCTGAACTTTGGAGGTCCTACCCTGTTTTCTCTTAATAGCGTTTTACTGCATATGCACCAGACATTAAAAACACATTTCTGCTCCTCCAAAAAGGTCCCCAGAACTCGCTTTTAAGGGTTGCTGGAACTGCACCTTTGTAAGGGGTACAGTTCCCAGCATTCTTTGGGGCGGGGGTGCTTTAAATGTATGGTGTGTATTTTCAAAGCATTTTAATAAAAGCTCACACTTAACGCTTGTGTGGTGTAGTGCAGGGGTCACCCATATGCTGCCCACCAGATATTGGGACTCCCATCAGCCCTAGCCATCGTGGCCAATGGTCAGGTGATGGAGTCCCACCAACACCTGGAAGGCTACTCTGCACGTACTGGTTAGAATTTCAGACTATGGCTAGGGAGTCCTAGGTTCAAATCTACATTCACTGAACCATGGAATTTACAGTGACTTTGAGACCATCACTATAGCCCAGTGCACATGCACACTGCATGAACAGACAGCAGGCACAGAATAGGCAGGCACACCTGTGGCTGCACAGCATGAATGGCTGCCCACCTAAGGTCCACACTTGGGGTGTGAATATCGGTGAAGAAAAGCCTGCAGGTGTAGACCTCCAGTAGCATAGGCTTTTCCTGTGCTCAGTAACTGTAAAATCAGTGTTGAAGAACACGTGGAACATTTTTATTTTTTGCATTTATGCCCTACCTTTTCCTCTAAGGAGCTCAAGGAAGAACACATGGTTCTCCCTCTCTTCCTTTAATCCCCACAACAACCCAGGTTAGGCTGAGAGGCAGCAACTGGCCCAAGGTCACCCAGTATAGTACAGTATAGTTGTACCTTGGTTCTTGAACGCCTTGGTACTTGTATGTTTTGGCTCCCGAATGCCACAAACCTGGAAGTAAGTGTTCCGGTTTGCAAATGGTTTTTGGAAGCTGAAGATCCGATGCAGCTTCTGTGGCTTCCAATTGAGTGCTGGAAGCTCCTGCAGCCAATTGGAAGCTGCGCCTTGGTTTTCGAACGATTCCAGGAGTCAAATGGACTCCCAGAATGGATTAAGTTTGACAACCAAGGTACGGCCATAGTATAGTATAGTATAGTATAGTATAGTATAGTATAGTATAGTATAGTAATTATATATGATTCTAGAAGGTAGTGGCTCAGTAGCAGAGCACTGCATGCAAAAGGTCTGAGGCTTAATCCCTGGCATCTTGAGGGATAGTTAGGAGACTCCGTCTGATCCCCTGCAGAGCCATTGCTAATGTAGAAAATACTAAACTGGGTGGACCAACGGTCTGACAGGATAAGGCAGGCTTTTATGTTCCTAACTGTTTAACTGGACAATAGCCTCTCAATGTGAGGTAAACACACAATTTGGCCCTTAAATTGGTTTTTGAAGCAGATGTGACTTCCTTTCGAACTCTTCCGAATAGCAGACATTTCTTATACAGTAAGTCTACTGAAGCAATGATTTCCCTTTGATCAGCCACTGAAAATGTGCTTATAGTTGTACAACTTTTGACAATATTTTGTTACCTCCACATTATCAATGGGGTGGATCCTTTTCCAGTGCACTACTAATGATTGAAGCAAACCTAATAATACAATGCTAGGACACTTAATATAATTGAAGCAAGGAATCAAGTAACAGTTGCAGCTCAGTGTACAAGAATTTATATTGTCTCATTATTTGAAAGCTTTCTGCTGCTGCTATCTGATACCTCTTCAATAAGAATAGGCCTAATATTGCAAGCAGTAATTCTTGCCGCCTTTTGTGTAGCTCAATGGAGAACGCTGAGTATTACAAGTGTACAGTGTCTTCAATACACCAACTTATTCATTATTTCCAGTCATTTATATTGATAGAATGTTGAAATATGGATTTTGTAACTTACTGCATTGGAGGTTTTTTAAAACTCACTAGTCATTTCTTAGTATTGAATTACCAGCCTGTCCCATTCTGAGACTATGTAGGTGAATAAACTTTAAAACTGGGAGACAATAAGATGGTGTGAGCATATAATATAAGCTTAAAACCTACCGGTAGTTACTATAAAGTGAGGCCATTGGATTTGGGTTCATGAGAGAAGACATGAGAGACCTTAAAAGTTATATTCCGCTGACTACATTTTTAAGTTAATTAAAAGTGGGTGGGGGACATGCCTTAAAATACGACAGCTGCAAATACTTCATGTCTATTCTTCCTTCACTGAATATAGGGTATTGGCTAAATAAATAAATCGTTCATCAGCTTCTGGCAGCAATTTCCAGAATGATTTTCATGTAAGTCTATCGCAGAAAAATCAGAGTCTTGTGGCATCTTTGTGACTCACTGTAGATTTCCCTTGGATTACGCCCCCTTGCAGAGAACACAGAGTGCACATGCACTGTGCAAAAAGGATGCGCAAATGGCTGTAAACCAAACATGGAGGTAAACTATCTTGTGGTGAACACTGTAGGCATTCAACTCTTAACAGTTGCTGCTGGTCAAGCACTCAGTAACCACGACTCCTTTCAGGAAGAGAGCTTGACTTGCATGAGAAAAACTGTAAATGCTGCACAGAGGCTTCCACAACAACCAACAGAGGGTTAGCAAACATTGCTTCATTGACTACAATCCCTTCTCCAAAAGGAAGATCCCTAATGCAGACAGCAAAAGGATAATCTGTGGGAGAGGGAGGCTGATGCACTGATGCACCGAAGTGATGTCTGTTTGTCTCTCATTCATTCACCAGCACCTTCTGAAGTCCTTTGCAGCTGCAGGGACTGGGATCTACTTGCTCCCCCATTCACATAAAGGGCATGTGGGCACCAGGCCTGCTAGGAGGTCATGGAGGTGTGGCCAAGTTGTTCTGTTTTTATCCCTCCTGGGCTACCCGTGTTGAGGGCATCTCCTCCTCTCTGACAGTTCACCTTACAACTGCCATCCTGAGCCAGCCAGGACTGCAGAAGCCATGACACCCCTTCCTGTGTAATCACACCCCTTTTGACAGTCCTGGGTCTCTCTGGGTCAAACATGGAGGATTCTGGAGCTATCTCAACCAGATCCAGCTAAATCCCAGATGGACTTGAATCAAGGTGATTCAGTTCAGAATCCAGGATTTGTCCATGTCTGATACACAACCTTAATAAGCACACCCACACAACCCTTTCCAAACTTCTCAGGTTATTTCTGCTTCAAACCTTTAGCCTTTGAGTTCCCTCACAATCAGCTGTAGTTGCTCCAAACAACTTGCATAAGTGGGATTAACCCTTGTTAGTCCCCTCCTCCCAAATCAAAACAGGAAGTCTCTTTATGCCTAGTATAGAAAGTACGTATCAGGGGTGAGAGTGCCAAGAAAAACACAATTCCCATCATGTATCTGTGTCAACAAGTTTCCAGGCTCATAACATCCATTGCTATATTAAAAAATATATTACATGTCCTAGAATAGAGGTTCCCAAACTTATTTGGCCTACTGCCCCCTTTTCAGAAAAAAACCTATTCAGCACCCACTTTAAGTGAACAAACAGAAAGATACAGTGACAAATTTGCATTCTTTTATGCACCTATATTTCTACCTACATCTTGTATCATTCTAAAGAAAGATGTTATAAATAAGACACCTTGAAGCTTGAACTCTGTGTTACATTGGTAAGTGTCATTACACGACAGATGAAACAGGTACAAATGTTTTTTCAAAAAATTATTTTTTCTTTATGTTTCCACTGCCTGCTTATTTTTATTCAATGCCCCCCCATTGCACCTGAGACTACTATGCCACCGCTGGATCCTTCCATCACCCCAGGGGGGAATCGCCCACTTTGGGAAACACTGGCCTAGAATATATTTGAAGAGGGCCTCCCACTCCTCTCAGTGTACGAAGCTTTTTAATTTCATCAGCTTAGAAACACATTTAAATAATGATGATTATTTAAATTCTCCCAATTCCCCCATGCCTTATCCATAAAAGAAAAGAAAAAATGCTAAAATAAAAACGACAGGAGTAAAGTACTTCTGGGAAATGATATATAATGAGATGGAAAAGATGTTGAAATATACATTCTTAAAAAAACCAGAAGCATTTTTACTTGGTATTATAGGCCAAGCCATTAATAGACAAGATGCTAAACTGTTCTTATATGCAACAACAGCGGTTAGAGTATTGTTAGCCCAGAAATGGAAGCAAGAAGAAATTCCAACGAAAGAAGAATGGCAGACAAAATTAATGGACTATGCAGAATTGGACAAAATGACAGGAAGGATTCAAAACCTGCGGGACCAGAGATTTAAAGAAGACTGGAAGAAGTATATGAATTATTTGAAGAGCAACTGTAATCAACAAATTACGCTAGTAGGACTACAAGAAGTTTTGTAAGGCGAACAAAGTGTTACAAAGTAGAAAAAGATAGAGACATTGATTATGAGTTTGAAATGTAATAGGGAAAATAAGAAATGCATACTAAGAGATTAGATTGGAAAATTTTCAGACATGACTGATGGAAGTCAAAAAAATTGAATAAGATGTAAAAGTATGTTTACCGTATTTTTCGCTCTATGAGACGCACCAGACCACAAGGCGCACCTAGTTTTTGGAGGAGGAAAACAAGAAAAAAAAATATTCTGAATCTCAGAAGCCAGAACAGCAAGAGGGATCGCTGCACAGTGAAAGCAGCAATCCCTCTTGCTGTTCTGGCTTCTGTGATAGGTGCGCAGCCTGCATTCGCTCCATAAGACGCACACACATTTCTCCTTACTTTTTAGGAGGGAAAAAGTGAGTCTTCTAGAGCAAAAAATACAGTAATTACTGTTAAAAATGGTATGATAAAAAACATATATATATATATATATAAACACGACAGGAGACTCACAGGGTGTCCATTGGTACTTGCTCACACAAAAGGCAAGTCAGTGAAAGAAAAGGCAGGCAAGCAGAATGGCTGGCCAGGCAGGCCCTCCTGCTGTGGGGCCTGATGCTAAGTGTGGCCCTCAAGGAAACAACTCTTTGCATGCTCAGAAAACATAGTATGGTCTAATTTTCTTCTGTGGCTGTATGCTAACTCCTGTATCCTGATTGGCTGGTTTGCCATCAAGAGAAGATGAGAGAGTGGAGATCCAAGGTATCCACTGCCCTGGAAAAATGCAAAAAATGTTCATGTGGTTTTCGTGCCATCGAGATGGATGGAAGAGTTCTTGTGGCCACAGCAATATAGTTTGCTTGAGTGGTGTAAGAGCTAATTGCCCAGAGAATGGGAGAGTGACAGAAATATTTCCAGCAGTCTCTCTTATGTTCAAATTGAAGGATAAGAACATGTGTGTTGGACAGGAAAGTGTGTTGTGTTCAAATTTTGGAGAAAACTTAAAATGATTGCTTGAGGTTTCACTTGGTAGGGCAGTACCCAGGTTGCCCTAATATAGTGTTCAGCTTCCACTGAACACAGGACTTACTTTAAAAAAAGGCAAAGTGAAAAATGTCAAATTTCAGAATAAATTACAACCCAATAATTTACATCTAGGACTGGCTGAATAGTTAAAATACATGCTTTCATTATTTGTTATGAGGAATTTTGTACTGTAGATAGGATCCAATAAGTCTTTTTATTGCATATACGTTTTGTTATGATTGTATTGAAACCAAGTCATTGGGGCTAAAAGCCTGATTTCAGGAGAATCTGAATCTTGTTCCCAAAACCTTGAAGAAATATATATACCTTGAAGAAATCTGGATTAGAGTCCTTTAAGGTGGTTGAAACCTGTTTTTGTTTGCCTACATTGCAGAAAACCTCCCAACTTGCAAGAAATTGGGTTTCAGTGTCCCCATAGCAAATTTCACACCTTTGTGCAGATAGAATTAAATTGAATGGGGCAATCTGCACATTTACTCAGAAGGAATTCCAGGTGTGTTAAATGGGACTTATTCCCTAGTAAATGCGCATAGGATCACAACCTTACTGGTATAAAGTCTAGTCTATACTTTCATGCAACACTTCATGGCTGTGCTCTGCTGTTCGGCTGCAGTTTTAGGAACAGGCCCCCCACCCCCATCTTTAAAGATGTATATCTTAGAAGTCTGTGACAAAGATGAAAAGAGTTGCTGTAGGTGTGTCTGAGAGTTTGGACATGTCCAATTTCAATTTTACTGTTTCTTTAAATAGTAGGTCCGTGGCTCAAACAAACCAAAATCCCCACCTTGGACAATGCGAAGTCGGGGATTGTAGTTTCTTTCTGTTGAAAGTGGGACGTCTCTGTCTGTTCACAGTAAACCATGAATTGTGGTTTATTGTGATGTGTGAATGCAGCCAGTGTGTTCTGAGAAAGTTTGAGGGGTTTTTTAAAGCCTTCAAAGTGTGCTTTGTTAAAAACAGGGGGGGAAGGCAGAAGCTTTTGTACTTACCCCTGCCAGCATGGAGACATTTCCAGTTAGCAATGTAACTGGCTAGACTTGCTCTTGAATATTCTGAAGGCTTTTCCCAGTGAGCAAGATAGTTAGTTCCAAGATAGGAGCAGTGTGATGATGTTCAGTTGGTGCATGATGCTGAAATTGTCTTGCATGGGTTTCATCAAATCTTCATAGGCATTTTTAACACCCAAGGCTTCCGCAGATCCTGTCCATTAAGCTTTGTCTGAAATTAAGCCAAGTCTGAATTCAGAGGAGATAAGCAAACTATGCTTAATCCATTTGTTCTGGATTTGAAGGGAGGGTAGAGAGGGAAATCTGCCTGGCCACCCCTCCCCACATGCTGATAAAAGCACAGGAAAGGGAAAAGCCACATCTGTCAGTCACAAAATGATCAGCACCATCAAAATGATGCCCTACAGGTTTTCTGCCAAAGGAAAACTAACAAGACACGGGGAGGTCCTCTGAATGGGTTAGGGTGGGACTTTATCAGCCAGGGGGCAGAGCCAGACGAGGACTCTCTCGCTGCTCCTGTCCTTGGATTATGCCATATGGAGCAGAGGGAAGCGCCAAGGGAGAGAAAAAACACCCTGCAACAGGAGAGGGTACGTGCTGCCTTCCAGAAGGTTTCAGGTTTTGTCTTTTCTGTCTCACGCATCAAATCAGGAGCAGCCGCCTTGCCATACCAAGATCTGCTGCACGCTATCAGACATATGACTGAGTATTCCAGCTAATTTTATTTGCTTTAAGGATTTGAGCAAGCAAAATTTCTCTTTGCTGGCTTATAAATTCATTCTGAACTGTTAAACGTGAGGGTAGAAAAGTTAAATGCAATCACTAGACAACTGAGGAAATACTGATGCAACAGCGTTGCTGGAAATATCTAATGTGTATGCCGTATTCAAAGTTTGTACAAAGAGAGCTATTCAGAAGTTTAGAACCTCTCAAAATAGCGAAATCTGGGAATGGGCATGTTTTGAAAAGGAATTTAAGCCTTAAAACCCTGCATTCAAATGCGGAAGGATAGACATGGTATAGATACAGTTATGAAATTGCTCAGTGTTGAAGCAGCGGTTATGAAGACTGACTTGATGACATTATAATGACAATGCTTTCTTATGCTTTCTTATGGTATTTTATGTGAATTGTCCAAGTCTTCCACACACACACCATTTCTTTTTGGCAATACAGTATGTCTAAAGACTAACTTGCTCCGAGTCTGTAAAGCAAAATAATTTCCGGAAGGAACAAAATACAGTTCTCAGTGGTTTTTTTTTTTTTTTTTGGGGGGGGGGGGTTAACTGGTTATCCAGACCAAACATTGAAGCAGTGAGTGCATTAACATTTGCCATGTGCCTGATCTTGTATTAAGCTGTTGTAAAAGATTAAAAGGTTCTATTTGCACGAGGTTTGCAGGAGTTTCCTACCTTCATTGGAACTAAGGCTTAAAATCTGACTGAAAAAATGTAAAGGATACAGACTGCAAGAAACCAAAAGAATAATCTCTAAGTGTACCATCAGTTCACACAGATAAGAGAAATAATTAATTACAAAATGCCTAAAGTTATATATGCAGTTTAAAGTTAAACTTTTCAATAATTCATAGAAGGAGGCCTTGCCCTTTCAAAGCGTTATCTTGTCTGCTGTATCGCAGTCTCAGTACTGGGTTTTACAAATACAACCGGGTATACTCTGGATGCCAGACATATTAGCGAAAAATGCTAATATAAAATTTAGAATGACTTGTGCCAACTTTGCAACTATTTGGTTCCAGGTCAAAACTTGCCTTTTTGGCCAAGCATTTTAAAGTTAATTTCAAAGTCTATTTTGATTGTTTGTCTTTTCGTTTATTGTATTGTATTTGTGTGTGGGGGGGTTGCTTTTATTTATGCCTATTATATACTGGCCTGGTAGGAAAAACAGTCTAGAAATGTTTTTAATGAAACAAGAAATAAAAGGAAAAGGCAGCTGAGCAGTTCTGACTTGTCCTTTAACACTGGGTCCATTTCATACAAATCCAGGTTTGCCACAGAATGTACATTCAACAGGGAGCTGCAACTAATTCCATTTCTCCTGCATGTTTTTGCTCCATTCACTTTTCAATGTGCACTTAAGCGCCTTAGGTGAACTCTCTTACGGACAAAACTTTTAAGTGAATTTTGAAATAAATAATGTGGTTGTCACAAATGATTCCTGGAACTTCCTTATGGGCCACTGTCAGCATTTCCAAAGCTTAAGCAATGTGTCAGTTTGTTTAAAATGGTGCCATGTACTAGTCTATAAATAACACTCAAGTCATGCTCCTGACTTGCTTTGCTGCATAGTGACTCTTTAATTGCTTTCCTCCTTCAGAGCCTTTATCTATTACTTGAGACTTCCATTATCTAAACATCTTCTTGTGATTTAATTTCAGAATCCTGGTAACAGGTGACAGACTGGCTGCACACAGCGGTGTTGTTCCACAATAATGTTTGACTTCTTACTGGGTGGCTGGAGAATGCCAAAGGCAGAGAAGATATACAATACCTTTTATAATTTTAAATATTGATCAAGGTGAGCAATACACCTACTTCATTACAGAATGTCTTACGGTAATGGTGAAACTGGTGGGCACCCAATGTATAACCTTTGCAGTAGAGTTCAGCATTCTGACTCCCAAGTGGGGAACCTGAATGGACACAGGAAGTCTGCAACCTTTCTGGAAGTGCGAGCAAACTTAAACAATATGCAGTACTCTTCTGTGGCACTTGATCCCGATTCTTTGGTGACTAATGGATCAAAAATTTATTCGAACTCTGAAGAAGAAAATCCACATGATCCTGCTTTCCAGATAAACACCGAATCCATGACAGGAAGTGAGGTACACCGGGCCTACCCTACAAAATGCTTTTATGGCCCATACTTAACCAAAACTAGTATGCAGGGAGATGTGTACAACTTTCTGGAACGGCCGAGTGGATGGAAGTGTTTCATTTATCACTTTGCAGTGTAAGTACCTTTTTTCCTCTCCATATGACTATTTCCTTGTTGTGAACCTGCACTTTTTTGATTTCACAGAAAGTGAACTGTTGAGCTTAATATGCAAATACATTTCCTGGGAGTGTGGATCAAATAAAATGCTAGCACCAGAACAAACCAGGAGTATGTGAATCCATCCATCCACCCATCTGATTCCGCCCCCCCCCCAATAACATTACCTAACTTTTGACTTCCCTCAGAATTCCTTAAATGTTTTGCCAGATGACTCCTCAAAATCAAATGGAATTTATTTTATGCAACATTTTGATAGGCCATTCCAGAACACTTTAACTTAAAGGTGTATTCGGTGGGAGCTTGTGTAATGGTTAAGAATACAATAGACTGAAAGACTCTGAAAGACAAATCTTACTTCAGCCATGAACTTACCAGTTGGTCTTAGTTAAGCTGATGTTTTTCAGTCTTAGCAGACATACATACATACATACGCTCCATCTACAATGTCAGGATAATGGTGATGAAACAGATGGTTGTAAGGATTACTGGGAGAATGGGCATATGGGACACTCTCATGCTCAGAAAGCACCCAAGCAGCAGCAATGGCTAATCTATCTTTTCTTTAGATATGACTGGCCCTTGCTTTATCAAGGCTTGCTAATATTATGGTTTTATTTGTTTATTTTGCCCTTCATATTTTTTATAATTATGGGGAATCAGCTAGCATTAATTTTAATAGGAACTGATTCCATGTAATTGTAGGGTCAGCTCTCTACATAGGTGCCTTTACACAGCTACCTGCAAATGCTATTTGGATGACTGATGTGGTTCAGAAGGTCCTAGGCTGCGCACACACTACAGTTTAGTGTGCATTCAGTGCATACCATGTGCTTGGCTTTTTAAAATTATTATTGTACATGAGACTTCAACCCCAATGCAGACACATCCTGTTTTTTCTGATGACTTGATGTGTTTTCCCCCACAAACCAGGTTTGATGTGAAAATAGATTTTAAGCCTAAATAAATTCACATTTCAGCCCATGTGTGTACAAGAGAAAGAGCATGTGAACAGTACACTTTTTGCTGTGGCTCCCCTCATGGTGATGTTGCAGTGGGTGTGTAGCGCTGCAGAGAACTGCACTTCCTTTATGCTTCTCAGGACGCACTTAGCTTCTGATTGTTCATTCACTTCCACATTTACCTTAGTTTATGCTTTATCAGTGGGTTACTGCTGGGCTGGGGGACACGCTTTATTTTGGTGAAAGTCTGGTGTATCAGGAAACTTGTTTCTGAAAAAATTTAGAAACTGCTTGGCTGCACACAAGCAAACAAATTCCTGCCTGCAATGGACCTCATCTCTCCTGAACTCAGAGAGAGTAGGCTACTGCTGGGGCTGAAAGGGACACATATTTTTTTTTAAGGGTTAAAAGTTAATCTGCTGTTTGGTGACAGTCTGGTATACCATACTGGAAAACGTGTATAACAACAACAACCACAACAACAACTGTGCACACACAAGGTAAATAAATACTTGCACACATGCCTACAGTGGGGCGTGGAAACACAGGGGGAGGAGTTGAGAACGCAGGTGTGGGGGTTAGTGTTAATTATATGTTTCTGTGTTTTTATACTGCAAACCACCCTGTTATCCTTGGATGAAAGGCTGTAATTAAATTTAATTGATGATGGTGATGATGATATGGCTGCTGCTTCGGCTATCAGTGTAATGCACAGGTATGGACAAACTATACAGATGTGCACAGAAAAAAGAGCTCTGTGCATTTCAAACACTTGTGTGCACACAGCCCTACTTTCAATCCCAGCGTGATGCAGTCAAAGGGATCCAGGTGCTTCTGTGTCCTGCTTCACAGAGACATCTCTCTGTCTTGAAGAGCTACCAGGCTGTCTGGCCCAGCGTGATTTCTAATGTTGCTTATGTGAGATTTGGGGTGGGTACTCTTTCATGGCTTAAGAGTCCAGGAGCTAAAATTAGGTTAGCTTCTGTTCTTTGTGTTTTTCCTTAGCAATGTGGCCTAAGAAATCAGACAGTGTGTTTATGAGGCTAAGAAGACAACATTAATGTTGATTCTACACAGGAGCTGGCATGCCACAAGGCAGACAGAAATTGCCTCACCCAGGGCAGCTTAATGGAGATAGTAGAGAGGAAATTGTGTTTGGTGGCCTGGAAGGGTCAGTACTGCTCCACAGTTGTCATAATTTCTCCCTCTGTGAGAATTCTCTCAAATCTTCAGTGCCAGCTTCCAGCTCAGCAAACTTACTTAATAGCAAAAAAATGGTCTGAGGAATTGTACCCTAAAGCACCTCCTGCAGAAGTCACTTTCATGTGGTTCTTGTTTTTAGTGTTAGACCATTTGAGTAAATCAACGTTCATAGAATCATAGAATTGGAAGATACCCCAGGGTCATCTAGTCCAACCCCCTGCAATGCAGGAATCTCAGCTAAAGCATCCATGACAGATTGCCAATCTCTGCTTAAAAACCTCCAAGGAAGAAGAATCCACCACCTCCCAAGGGAGACTGTTCCTGTTAAGTTGTGGGTGAACATATCAGACGACACAGCGATTCTTCAAACAGCTCTAGTTTATTCACAGGCCAGAACAGAACTGATCTGAAGGGTTCAGCCAGCCTGCTTATATAGTGCTCAAATACAAGGCAACAGTAACAATTTTCTGTAACTATCCAATCACTGAACATCACTTTCATTTCCTTATTTGCATATGTGGACCTGAGTGAAAACTATCTACAGTATCCCCCTGCTGGCCCAGGGTGAGAACTTCAGTACATAATACCCCTCCCCACTGAGATAAAGCGTTAGTTACAATCGTAATGGTTTCCTTATATACAGCACTACTTGTAATCGTTCAATTAGGCACAAAAGCATATCGGTTACATTTCACATATTTTCATTAGACTGACAGTGTTACACGTCCAACAACATAGTCCTTTAAATAAGTTGGGCACTTGGAAACTGCTGGACCGCCGAGGACTGGTACCCAGGGCTAGGGGGCCGCCCTATTCTTGCTGAGGCTGTGATGCGTTGTACCCAAGTCCCCTGGATCCGCTTCTGTGGGTGGAAACTCTGTGAGTGGAGTTGGCAGAATGTCAGGCATGGCAGTGGTCTGAGTCTGTGGGAAGTCTGGCAGACCCTCTGAAGCGGCTTGGTTCGGCTCCACGCCCGCAGTTTGCGAGAGAGGTGTAGGTGGAGCCTCGCCATCTGTAAGTGTCTGTACGGGAGCCACGAGCGCAGTTGGGGGCACCGCGGTAGTGTCCAAATCCCCAACTCTGTGCCTAAGCTGGTCTATGTGCCGGCGCCACAAACGTCTGTTTTCGAGTGCCACCTGGTATGAGCGAGGTCCAGTGACTCCCACTACTGTGGCTGGCACCCAAGGAATGCCCCCCACAAAGTTCCGGGCAAAGACCTGGTTTCCTGGAACAAATGACCGTGGCGCGTTAGCACAGCCCGGGGGTTAAGCCATGGCAAAGTCTGGGTGCAGCCGGTCGGATATCTGAGGCGGTGGCCCATAAGCGGAGACGAGGACATCAGGACACCCATGCATTGCAAAGAGGCATCGCAGCACCCGGATGACGGCCTTGGTAATGGAGGGCGTCAGGACCACCTCCAGCCATTTGGAATAGGCGTCCACCACTACCATAAAGGTCCAGCCGTGAAAGGGGCCGGCAAGATCGATGTGCACCCTCAACCACCCTCCCTTAGCTGCCGGTGGCGCAAGCCTCGATTCTTGGCACGCTTGACAGTCAGAAACCCAGGAAGTGATGGCATCATCCATGTTAGGCCACCAGATGTAACACTGAGCCAATGCCTTCATTTTGATGATTCCCAGGTGGCCAATGTGCAGAGCCTCAAGGAAGTGTTGACGGAGTCTTTGGGGAATCACGACGTGGTCTCCCCACAGCAGACAGCCGCAATGAGCTGAGAGTTCGTGTTGTCTGGCTGCGAAGGGCTGGAACTTTGATGCAAAAGGCCCTTGTGGCCACCCCCTCCACACCCAGTTGAGCACATGGCTGATGGTGTGAACTTGGGCAGATGTGGAGGCCACAGTGGCAGCTGATACAGGCGCTGCAGGAAGATACTCAATCAGGAGGAGCTATGAAGCTATATTTTACACTAAGCTGGACATAATTTCATTAGGCATTATTAACTTACTCTTTAGTTCTAATCAGACTCATGGGATGCTAAATATGATGAAGTTTTTTTCAAGTACAGGTGCACACAAACAATATTTGCTTATGTTGCATTTTAACCAATGTTATGGATTGTTTGTTTGTTTGTTTTTAATGGAGACATTATTTGAGTCTCACAGTTTCTCAGGTGTTTTTTTTAAAGTATTCTTTATTGCTTTAATTGTAAAATTGTAAAATTGTCAAAATCACCCAAGGATAAAATTTCCCTTCATGCTCATTTGAAAGACCTTTATACATTCTAATAGTTTCTCATGAGCTGAGTACCAACAATACATAATTTTATAAAAGTTCTTTTTAAATAATAGCAGTGTAAATTTTAACCCTTTAGTCCAAATATACTCCAACTGTTCCATCTGTGTATTAGAACCAATTTTTGCCCATTTAATCATACATTCTTAAACTTGCTCTTCTGTTTCATATTTTAACAAACATGTTATCATCTGTGCACAGTTTAAATTAAAAGACCATATTTCCTTCTCTATACAAAAAATATTTTTAGCGAATTCAAACCTCTCTGCTAATTGCATATAAGAAAACCAATGAATATTATAACTTTTCACCGTTAGTTCTTCCCTTGTTTTAATTTTAAAGTCTCGTTGATGCATTTGGAATGTTGTCCATTTCTCTTTGCCTGTCACCTTTTTTCTGCAGAAGGCTTCTTGTGATGAAATCCATAAAGGTGTCTTTTGGTACAACCTAAGTTTATATTTATTCTTAATATGGCACATATCCTTTTAATTTCTGTCCATGTCTTAACATAATTATTTTGAAACAACATATAATTCATATTTGTCAGAGTAATACCCAAATACTTTACTTTTTCCAATTTGAAATCCAGTTTTCTTCATCAATACCTTTGGATCTTCTGTTGTCATGTTCTTTATTAACATCAACATTTTCTGATGATTAATCTTAAAACCATAAGAGTCTCCATTTCCTCTAGTTTTCCAAAACTATAATCAGATCATCAGCAAAGGCCCATAACGCAACAGTTTTCATTTCCCACGTCTTCATTCAGAAGACATACAGCCTGGTGAAAAGAACATTTTTGCCTGGCGCCTAAAGGTGTATAATGAAGGCGCCAGACAAACTTCCCTGGGGAAAGCATTCCACGGACAGGGAGCCACTGCAGAGAAGGCCCCGTTCTTGTGTTGCCCCCTCTGGACCCCTTGAGGAGGAGGCACACGAAGGAGGGCCTCGGAAGATGATCTCAGGGTCCAGGTCGGCTCATATGGAGAGAGGCAGTCCTTGAGGTATTGCGGTACCTACGCTCTTTACCACTGACTTGGAGCAAAAGTCAGTTGGGTTTTCTGCAGATTGATGTTTGCTCCAGTTCAGTGGTAATGAGGTTTCCCCAGGGGAAAGCAGTGGGACCAGCGGAAAACTGCTTGGATCTGTGCTTTTTAGGCACAGGACAAGTGCGAGTGTGGCTGAGCCCTTAGTCCAAGCATAAAGTGTTTCCAACTGAATGCAATATTTCTTTGTGCCCACATAATTGTAATAAAAACGATGCATGAAAAGAAACCAGCAGCCAAACTTTGCTTCCCTGTTCCCTCCACTGCCTTCAGCTATGCATGTGATGCAGAGGGAGGGTTATTCTTCTAGGCCCTGTCAATATATTGTCCAAAACTGGTTTGAAGTCCATATTGTGATCCTGGTTGCAAAATTTGTGAGCTAGAAATATAGCATTGTGAATCATGGTGGGTGGGTGCGCTATGCAAAAATCACAATGTGGGGAAAACACATTGTTCCATCCTTATTTCAGACATCAAGATATATTGGTACATTGCAATGTTTAGCTGGTGATATATAATGATGTTTAAAACCAGATATTGCCCTTCTCTAGAACCTGGGTTCAACTTTGCTGGGGGGGTTTTAATCAAGGGGGCTGGGAGATGAGAGAAGATTGCAAAAACGAAGAGAAAACAACAAGCCCAAGTAGATGATTTAATATTAGGATAAAGTATTTATTTTGGCATAACAGAGACTCTTGTTAACACGTTTGCTCTTCTTTGTCCTCCCCACCCCTTCATTTTAGATTTTGTAAATAAAATAAGGCTGTTAGTGAGCCTTTATGGGAGCTTCCTGAGACCTCCTTTCAAGGTCTATACTTATAGTGTATAATCATGTCTAAAGCTTAAACAGATTTCATTTCTGTAGATTTAAATATGTGCATAGTCATGGCTAAGCCTATTTGGAGCCAGGACTTAGTTGTTTCACTAAAAAAGCATTTGAAAAATGAAATACTAGTGGTGAGAGCAAACAGATTGACCTTCCTTTTTGGCATTTAAACTGAAGCATTTCTGAACGATATTCCTGGGAGACTTAGATTTGACAGCTGAAAGATTTTTGCATGCCTGACTTAAATGTGACTCCAAATATTATTGATCTTAAAAGGTGAAACTTGAAATTAATCCAGGAAAATAAACGTATTTAAGACTATGAAGCATAATCTTCTTCTCCCACTGTGGCTTGAACTTAAAACATTTAATGTGTTTATAGGAAGTGGCAACTGCAGGCTTGTTCATATACAAAACAGTGTCATTTAAATTAACAGTGGTGCAGCAAGTAGTTTGAGCTGCGATGATTTTCAAGGCTTCTGGGGAATAGAGCCGTGGAAACAGATTTATGGACTATTAATTACTGAAATAATTATGTCTCCTCATAGTAAATTCAGGTACCGTAGTTTAGTGCCTATCAATTTGGAAGTGAAATGGGGTCATCCCCAAAGTATGGCTGGTGCTTCTACATATTCATATGATGATTTAGAAGCACACAAGTTTGTGGATGAAAACAAAATGAAATTTAAAAATAAGTGCTTGACAGGAATATGTCAGCTTGCAGAATATTCATGGCAATTGAGTCTACAGTGTAAGAAAAACACTGGGGCCTAACTTGAATAGTAGCATGTCTGTCCTCTGGTGGGCAAGGATTTTGCGCTGTGCTGTGGAATCAGCCCCTCCCTTTGGGGGTCCAGTTCAGTTCAGTCCAAGAGGCCAACTGTCCTTTTTGCCTCATGAGGTGCTTTTAGTTTCTCTCAGACAGCATGTAATTGTGTTAGTTTTCTTTATTAAAGCTTTGTTTGACATACACATGAGCTGCTTACTTTGCTGAAAAAAAAGAAACTCTGCTGAAGAAGGGTGGGGGAGTGAGGGGATATTCCCACTCTGACGGGAGGACTAGTTTCATTCATTGCCCCCACCCTCCACTGTTAAGTTGTGGGTGAACATATCAGACGACACAGCGATTCTTCAAACAGCTCTAGTTTATTCACAGGCCAGAACAGAACTGATCTGAAGGGTTCAGCCAGCCTTCTTATATAGTGCTCAAATACAAGGCAACAGTAACCATTTTCTGTAACTATCCAATCACTGAATGTCACTTTCGATCCCTTATTTGCATATGTGGACCTGAGTGAAAACAATCTACAGTATCCCCCTGCTGGCCTAGGGTGAGAACTTCAGTACATAACATCCACACCACAGAGATGGGGGTGGTGGAAGAATCTTTAAGAAGGCTCAATGAATATGTCAATCATTACCATTACCATTATCATATTTCCTAATTTCAGTTCAGCCACATACAAGAAGGAGGTATTGCCTTGGGGTAATCCTAAGGTTTTCAGAATTTTAGAGAAGTTTATTTAGAGAGATAAAAGGGGACAGGAACCCAGAGCAGCCTGAGGAGACCTGAAGCTCCGGGGAGACGGAAGACTGCTGTATGTCAGAGAGTGTAAGGCTGGAGGGGAGACAAAATGGCATGTGGTATCCTGAAGGGGAGCACACCACACGCTAACGTTTTGTTTCAGGTTGCTGGGAACAATTTGAGAAACAGGATGCTTGTGTGTCCATTGCAGAAGGGGGGGGGGCGGTTCTGAGGTGAAATGGGAAGGCCCTGCCCCGCCTGCTGCCGAAGCCTTGCTGGAGAACTTTCTGGAAGCTGCTGCTGCTCCTCTCCCCTCTGGCAGTGGAGGACCGGCTCCTCTCTCTCCCCGAGGAGAGCCACCCTGCCGGGGGATTATGCTGCCCCGGATTGGGCCTCAGTCCCCCTCATGGGGACACCAGCCCTGATGGCAAACAGAAGGAAAATGGAGGGCAGAGGAAGAAAAGGACCCTTATACTTGGGTGTTGCCAGGCACTTTCAGCTGAGGAAAAACCTCTGCCTCTTGTGGTTGGGGTTTAATCTGAGCTGAGGTGCCAACAGAATTTTCTGGCGTATACTGCATGTAGAATCATAGAATCATAGAATCATAGAGTTGGAAGAGACCACAAGGGCCATCGAGTCCAACCGCCTGCCAAGCAGGAAACACCATCAGAGCACTCCTGACATATGGTTGTCAAGCCTCTGCTTAAAGACCTCCAAAGAAGGAGACTCCACCACACTCCTTGGCAGCAAATTCCACTGTCGAACAGCTCTTACTGTCAGGAAGTTCTTCCTAATGTTTAGGTGGAATCTTCTTTCTTGTAGTTTGGATCCATTGCTCCGTGTCCGCTTCTCTGGAGCAGCAGAAAACAACCTTTCTCCCTCCTCTATGTGACATCCCTTCATATATTTGAACATGGCTATCATATCACCCCTTAACCTCCTCTTCTCCAGGCTAAACATGCCCAGCTCCCTTAGCCGTTCCTCATAAGGCATCGTTTCCAGGCCTTTGACCATTTTGGTTGCCCTCCTCTGGACACGTTCCAGTTTGTCAATGCCCTTCTTGAACTGTGGTGCCCAGAACTGGACACAGTACTCCAGGTGAGGTCTGACCAGAGCAGAATACAGTGGCACTATTACTTCCCTTGATCTAGATGCTATACTCCTATTGATGCAGCCCAGAATTGCATTGGCTTTTTTAGCTGCCGCGTCACACTGTTGGCTCATGTCAAGTTTGTGGTCAACCAAGACTCCTAGATCCTTTTCACATGTACTGCTCTCAAGCCAGGTGTCACCCATCTTGTATTTGTGCCTCTCATTTTTTTTTGCCCAAGTGCAATACTTTACATTTCTCCCTGTTAAAGTTCATCTTGTTTGTTTTGGCCCAGTTCTCTAATCTGTCAAGGTCGTTTTGAAGTGTGATCCTGTCCTCTGGGGTGTTAGCCACCCCTCCCAGTTTGGTGTCATCTGCAAATTTGATCAGGATGCCCTTGAGTCCATCCTCCAAGTCGTTGATAAAGGTGTTGAATAAGACCGGGCCCAAGACAGAACCCTGTGGCACCCCACTAGTCACTCTTCTCCAGGATGAAGAGGAACCATTGATGAGCACCCTTTGGGTCCGGTCAGTCCGGTCAGTCAGCTGTAGATTGGACCTTCCATCCACTTTTAATTTTTAATTTATAAAACTAGATATATACCAAATATGGGGGGATAGCACATCCAAATCGGATCATTTATCATGAAAACACAATAAATACAACTATCTAAAATAATCCAAATTAACAAAGCAGCATTGCCACTTAACAAAGGCCAGCTAAAACAATTACACGACTAATCAAACAACTAAAGTTAATTATATTTTGTAACATAGCTCTGTAAAAAAGCCTTTAGGAAAAGGAAGTTTGAAAAACATGAGTTTTTAAAACCTGTTTAAAAATTCATAGTGTACACGACATGCACATCTCCAATGGGATAAAGTTCCATAATATTCTGTTCATGTCCATTTTAAAACTAAAGTGAGTCTTCTCTAACATGTAACATGACAATCTGTGCCAAAACTGGAAAGCAGAAAAGTGTGCAGGGCAGACAAGTCAAGAAAGACATAGTGTGCATTGAATCATCATGGGATTAAGCATGTAAATGAAAACATTTCATTTTAGAAATAGTTCTTAAGTTATGGGAGCTGCATTTATTATTATTATTTTATTTAAGAAAGGCTGAGTAAAAGTTCAGAGAGATTGTACCAAACAGCCCTCTCGTTCCCTCCACCATCCGGAATGCAAGCAGAGAAATGCTATTATCCTTATAACCTACTTGTAAACTTACAAGACACGTTTTGTTTATTACAATTTTATCCCGCCAATTTCCGAAGGAATCCAGGGCAGTGTCAATCACACCATTGTCCTCGTCACAACAACCTTCAGAGGTGAGTTAGGCTTATTTTGGAAACCAAATGGGCACCCAAAAGATAGAAGGCCAGGGCCAGTCTAAAATACGTTGCTGGCTAAAGTGAAGCCCAACTGATACCACACATCTTTGTTTCAAAAAGTCTTGCTGCCCCATTCATACAGCAATTCCTGCCTCCATCTCCTGCCCCCCCCCTTCCCGTGCCTCCTTACATGGGTCACTTCACCCTACAGGATGGCAGGGCTAACATGGTGTAGTTTCAGCCTCAGAGAACTACAGTTCCCAGCACCCTTAATAAACTACAGTTAAGAAGATTCTCTGGAAGAAGCCATCTGCTTTAAATGCATGTTGAATGTGCTTTAAAAGTATGGTGTGGATCTGCTGGAAAAAGCAAGAAGTTTTTTTAATAAATAAATATATAAATTCTATCGAGTGTCAGAATAAACACAAAAATAAATTGAATTAAACCAGAACTGAAATACATCAGCTCTCTCCGCTGCCCCAGCCAGTATCCCTCTTCCCACACTTTCCCCAGAGAGCTTAATGTCATAGGAAGAAATGTTTTAAGCACAGTTGAGGTTTGAACTTGGGGACTTACAGTGGTACCTCGGGTTACAGACACTTCAGGTTACATACGCTTCAGGTTACAGACTCTGCTAACCCAGAAACAGTACCTCGGGTTAAGAACTTTGCTTCAGGATGAGAACAAAAATTGTGCTCTGGAGCCGCGGCGGGAGGCCCCATTAGCTAAAGTGGTGCTTCAGGTTAAGAACAGTTTCAGGTTAAGTACGGACCTCCGGAACGAATTAAGTACTTAACCCGAGGTACCTATGTATATGCTTAATGTAACACCCATCTTGGTTAGTGATGCTGAAAACATTTAGCAAGTGAATTAGTGTGTTCCTCTCAGCTTTATCATGTTTGACCTTCACTCAGTTTTCATCCGTTAGGAAGAAGTTATCTTAAACTGCTTAAATCTTAAACCTATTTTTAGGTTGGAACTTATCTCCAAACGTTTTATCATTCACATATGTATATAAACTTGCAGTTAGGAAGACGTGCAGGTTACACTTCCGGGATAGCGCCTCCGGCAATGGCGGATTTCCTCTAGTCTGGAGGAACCCGCTCCGCGAAAACTAGGGTCTGGACCGCCACGGCGAGGCGGAGACCCATTAAAAACCACAGGCGGGAGAAGCCTGTTGACCTGGGATTCGGCTGGCACCTTTTGCGCCTCCCCTACTCACGGGGAAACCCGGTTTCGGGGATCCGGAGTGACGTGGGGTGAGCGGCACGGTGCTTCTAATCAACTGCTTTTTTCACTGAGTGAAGCCGCATTGCCGTTGCCGGAGAGTGCTGACTTTTTCCTGTGGACAATTGGACTTTAAACAACTACTTGTAAGTAAAACGGAAAATTGGATCTTCAAATATCGTAATTCGGCACTGAAACGGGAAGGTTCTAAACAGAAAGACCGCCTTCCTTTTTGTAAATAGATCAAAGCAAAGACATTGCAAGCTAAAGTCTGGGAAAAGCCTTTTGTAAAGGATTAAATTTTCATGATTCAAAAATATTAAACCCCCCTTGGAAGCAGGAGAAGAGGGGGAAATTTTTGGACTGTTTAAGCCTGCAGGAGAGAGAATAAAGAGAGATACATTACCACCGTTTTGAACCTGGGACCGGGCTGTCAGTAAGATTGACGGATTGGGAAAACTCATTGACTGTGAATAGAACATATGCTGACAGATAGCTAAATAAGAGATATACTTTGTTTCCATTGTTTTTCTCTGCATTTAAAAAGGAGAAAAAGTAACTGAAAATTGAAAATTAACTTTGTTGCTGGATCTGTGTTTGTACAGATACAAATAGAAATTGTTTCCTCTAGAGGGAGCTTTTGAAACTGTTGCAGGAGTGAAGTGGAGTTGGGGAATTTTCCAGTTAGAATCAAGGACCGTGAGAAATAAAGTGACCTTGGGCAAGAATGTCAAAACAAGAAGCCCTAGTGAATGCATTTTGCAAGATAAGTGCTTTACTGGAACAACTTCAAGAGAAGACGGATGTGACGATTATTAAAATTGACAATTTGGAACAAAAAACAACTGATTTTGGACAAAAAGTGAACATTTATACAGAAAATATTCAGGCATTGACTCAGCAACCCATCTCGAAATGGCAAGCTGTGGAGAAGCCAATGGAAAAAGCTGCTCTTGAATTTCAAGCAGTAAAAGTGGAGGCCTCGTCTTCACAGAGACAATTTGATGGATATAAGCTGATGCCATGTGTGAATGATTTTGAAAGTCAGATTTGGAGAGATGGTGGCCTGCTTGAATCGGAGAAGGAAAGTTGGACAGACTCCCTTATGATTCGGATCTGGGCCAGGGGGAGATTGGAGTTGTGGAGGCCTTTAGCCTCGAAGGGACTTTGGAACATGTCCTGAAATATTTTTTGGACTTTAGTTCTGACTATGGAGTATGGGCTGACTTGTCGAGAAGGAATAAAGGAACTGTTAAGATGGAGTTCCCCCGGGATCTACTCCTCGGCAGCAAAGGAAGGAAACTAAGAACAAGCTCAGCAGAAGATAAAGTAAAGTGTATGCATAAATATGAAGAAGACCTGCAGAAGGGACATGGAGAAGAGCTAAGAGCCTCGGATAGAAGATCACCAGGTTGATGGGCTACATAGAACTGATAGAAAGGACTGACAGAATCCGAGACCAGGGAGAAGAGACGGTAGAAGAAGATTGGGGGGGGGGAATTAAAATCTATTTAGAGAAATATTGTAAAATTAATGAACATTGGAAAATGTTGGAATGAAATTACATGACTTTAGTAGAAACATTATAAGGAGTTAAGTATAAATAAATTTTAAGGTTTTGATGGTAAGATAATGTTAAAATAAATTAAGATAACTAAATGACAGAAAGCAGTGAAAGAGGTAAAGGATTTGCTGATATAGTTAATAACTGGAATACAAAAAAGGGAGGTGTGAGGAGGTCGAGGAAATAAGTTAATGAAAGATAAGGATAAATATTGGATGTGTTTTTAATTGTTTTTTGTTTTTCTTTGTGTTTTGATGTATTGTGTTTTTTGTTCTCTTTTTATGTATTTTTTACTTTTCCCCCTCTTTTTTTCTTGTGCTTTTTTTTCTGTAACTTTTAAACTTCTAATAAATATTATTATTTTTTAAAAAACACTATTACAGTGGTGCCTCGCAAGACAAAATTAATCCGTTCCACGCGTCTCTTCGTCTAGTGGTTTTTTTGTCTTGCGAAGCAACCCTATTAGCGGATTAGCGCTATTAGCGGTTTAGCGGCTATTAGCAGCTATTAAAGGCTTAAGGGATTAGCGGATTAGCTGCTAAAAGGCTATTAGCATCTTAGCGCCATAGAAAAAGGGGGTGGGGAGCGAAAAAAACCCTCAAGAATCGCAAGGCATTTTCGTCTTGCGAAGCAAGCCCATAGAGAAATTCGTCCTGCGAAGCACCTCTGGAAACGGAAAACCCTTTCGTCTAGCGGGTTTTCCGTCTTGCGAGGCATTCGTCTTGCGGGGCACCACTGTATAATTGTAAGTGACCTGCTGGTTGCTTGTTTTGTAAAGTATTAAATTGAAACAGAAAAGCATAGAATCATAGAATCATAGAATCATAGAGTTGGAAGAGACCACAAGGGTCATCGAGTCCAACCCCCTGCCAAGCAGGAAACACCAACAGAGCACTCCTGACATATGGTTGTCAAGCCTCTGCTTAAAGACCTCCAAAGAAGGAGACTCCACCACACTCCTTGGCAGCAAATTCCACTGTCGAACAGCTCTTACTGTCAGGAAGTTCTTCCTAATGTTTAGGTGGAATCTTCTTTCTTGTAGTTTGTATCCATTGCTCCGTGTCCGCTTCTCTGGAGCAGCAGAAAACAACCTTTCTCCCTCCTCTATGTGACATCCTTTTATATATTTGAACATGGCTATCATATCACCCCTTAACCTCCTCTTCTCCAGGCTAAACATGCCCAGCTCCCTTAGCCGATCCTCATAAGGCATTGTTTCCAGGCCTTTGACCATTTTGGTTGCCCTCCTCTGGACACGTTCCAGTTTGTCAGTGTCCTTCTTGAACTGTGGTGCCCAGAACTGGACACAGTACTCCAGGTGAGGTCTGACCAGAGCAGAATACAGTGGCACTATAACTTCCCTTGATCTAGATGCTATACTCCTATTGATGCAGCCCAGAATTGCATTGGCTTTTTTAGCTGCCGCGTCACACTGTTGGCTCATGTTAAGTTTGTGGTCAACCAAGACTCCTAGATCCTTTTCACATGTACTGTTCTCAAGCCAGGTGTCACCCATCTTGTATTTGTGCCTCTCATTTTTTTTGCCCAAGTGCAATACTTTACATTTCTCCCTGTTAAAATTCATCTTGTTTGTTTTGGCCCAGTTCTCTAATCTGTCAAGGTCGTTTTGAAGTGTGATCCTGTCCTCTGGGGTGTTAGCCACCCCTCCCAGTTTGGTGTCATCTGCAAATTTGATCAGGATGCCCTTGAGTCCATCATCCAAGTCGTTGATAAAGATGTTGAATAAGACCGGGCCCAAGACAGAACCCTGTGGCACCCCACTAGTCACTCTTCTCCAGGATGAAGAGGAACCATTGATGAGCACCCTTTGGGTCCGGTCAGTCAGCCAGTTACAAATCCACTGAGTGGTAGCATAGTCAAGACCGCATTTTACCAGCTTCTTTACAAGAATATCATGGGGCACCTTGTCAAATGCCTTGCTGAAATCAAGGTAGACTACATCCACTGCGTTCCCTTCATCTACCAGGCTTGTAATTCTGTCATAAAATGAGATCAGGTTAGTCTGACATGACTTATTTTTCAGAAATCCATGCTGACTATTGGTGATCACAGCATTCCTTTCTAGGTGCTCACAGATTGTTTGCTTAATGATCTGCTCCAGAATCTTCCCTGGTATTGATGTTAGACTGACTGGGCGGTAATTATTTGGGTCCTCTCTTTCCCCCTTTTTGAAAATAGGGACAACATTTGCCCTCCTCCAGTCTGCCGGGACTTCGCCTGTTCTCCAGGAATTCTCAAAGATGATTGCCAGTGGTTCTGAGATCACATCTGCCAGTTCTTTTAATACTCTTGGATGCAGTTCATCTGGCCCTGGAGACTTGAATACATCTAAACTAGCCAAGTATTCTTGTACTATCTCCTTAGTTATTCTGGGCTGTGTTTCCTCTGCTGAATCATTTCCTCCAAATTCTTCAGGTCGGGCATTGTTTTCTTTATCGGAGAAGACTGAGGCAAAGAAGGCATTGAGGAGTTCAGCCCTTTCTGTGTCCCCTGTTTGCATTTCACCATCTTCTCCTCTGAGTGACCCCACTGTTTCTTTGTTCTTCCTTTTGCTACGAACATACCCATAGAAGCCTTTTTTGTTGCTTTTAACTTCTCTAGCAAGCCTGAGTTCATTCTGTGCTTTAGCTTTTCTGACTTTGTGTCTACACGTGCTGGTTATTTGTTTGAATTCCTCTTTGGTGGTTTCCCCCCTTTTCCATTTTTTGTACACATCCTTTTTTAATCTTAACTCAGTTAAAAGTTCTTTAGATAGCCACCCTGGCTTCTTTAGGCACCTTCCATGTTTCCGTCTCATTGGTATTGCCTGAAGTTGTGCTTTTACTATCTCCCTCTTAACAAACTCCCAGCCATCATGAACTCCCTTTCCTTTTAGTATTACTGTCCATGGGATCTCACCCAGCACTTCCCTAAGTTTTATGAAGTCGGCTTTCTTAAAGTCAAGAAATTGAGTCCTAGTATGCTTGGCTGCTCCTTTCCGTTGTATAGTAAACTTCAGAAGAGCATGATCACTTGCGCCTAATGATCCTTCCACTTCTACCCCATTAACCAGGTCATCGACATTGGTTAGGACCAGATGCACAACTGACCCAGTGGCTTTTTGTTTAACCTCTAAAAGGAACTTGAAGCTTGTTTACAACATAGCAGCATGTGATTATTCACTAATGTAGACAAGAATAAGGTTAGGCCTGGTTATTCTGGTTATTGAGCAGCTTACTTTAGCTGGAACTCTGTGCATGAGCCAGAACTACATACAGTGATGCCCCGCAAGACGAATGCCTTGCAAGACGAAAAACTCGCAAGACGAAAGAGTTTTCGGTTTTCTGAGTTACTTCGCAAGACGGATTTCCCTATGGGCTTGCTTCGCAAGACAAAACGTCTTGCACCTTTTTTTTAAAACCGCCAATGCATTCCTATGGGAAACCGTCAATACACATTGGTGCTTCGCAAGACGAAAAAACTCGTAGAACGAAAAAACTCGCAGAACGAATTAATTTTGTCTTGCGGGGCACCACTGTAAGTGATTGGGCTTCACTTTGAGAGCATAATTACAGTAAACAGGGAAAGCACCTATGGAGGTGTGTCAGTCTCAAGCAATAGGATTTGATTGCCTAATTGATTATCCAAAACCTGGTGTCATGTCTAATCCAAGCAATACCTCTATTTGGTCATGCAAATGAGAGGGAGCCAACCAGCAAGTATATCAAAGTGCCCTTTTCCCCTTCCCCAAGAGGTCCAAGCCCATCCTCCTTTCAGGGCATTTCAGCCCCCTTTCATTTGGTACCTATGAGGGGGAGTCACTGAGGGGTGTGGAGGGGTTGACCGGGGCAGAACCACAACCCCTAATAAGCACATGTACATGCAGCCACACACATAAGCACATCTAGGAATGGGGCCATGTAATAGAATGCTGCAGTATGCATCTTTGGTTCAGGATTTCAGCCACTTCAAACCATTCCATTCTCTTCCCCATACCCTTCAAAATTTCTCCAATGAAAATAGAGATGTCCCATTCCACAATAAGAATTTTACTATTTAGACCCCACTCAGGGCAGCTTCCAACATACGGTATATAAAAAACATAATAAAACATTAAACATTTAAAAAAACCCTCCCCAATACAGGATTACTTTCAGACAGCTCAGGGGTTGGATAACTCCATAAAGTTAAAGGGACCCCTGACTCTTAGGTCCAGTCATGGACAACTTGGGTTACGCGCTCATCTTGCTCTACAGGCCGAAGGAGCCAGCGTTTGTCCACAGACAGCTTCTGGGTCATGTGGCCAGCATGACTAAGTCGCTTCTGGCGAACCAGAGCAGCGCATGGAAACGCCGTTTACCTTCCCGCCGGAGTGGTACCGATTTATCTACTTGCACTTTGATGTGCTTTCGAACTGCTAGGTTGGCAGGAGTAGGGACTGAGCAACGGGAGCTCACCCTGTCGTGGGGATTCAAACCGCCGACCTTCTGATCAGCAGGCCCTAGGCTCTGTGGTTTAGACCCATACCCTCCAGTGTTTCTCCAATGAAAATAGGGACATCATAAGGAAAAGTGGGACATTCTGGGATGAAATCAGAAACCAGGATGGCTTTTCTAAACCAGTGGCATTCTTGGAAATAGGGATACTTTATTCAGTGCCTAGTTAACATGTGCAGTGCGGTGAGGTGCACACTAGTGGCTATTCATTCGCATATTGGATTTTTGCAATTGATATTTGTGGGCAGCTCTCACTGCTGTCCCAGGGGACATTTAAAAATGGTTTCTGAGTTTGAACCAGGAAATAATCAGACAATAAGATGATCTTTTTAATATCTCTGCATCTTTTCCTCAATCATTTCCCCCCTTATATTCTGTTTTGTTCCCTCTCCCATCTGGTTATTTCCCTCTTAACCATCAATCAGCATTCAGCGGACACTGGACATTTTCAGTCCCCTCCACTGTTTTAAGGGTTTTCTTGCCTAAATTATTTTTTGTGCTTCTGCAAACTCCAAGTTTGCTCTGTTGGCTAGGCAAGTGGCAATATTCATAAAACTGAATTACAATTTAGTTTAGTTTTCTGTGTATGTGTATAAATAACATTTATTTATAATATAGAATACATTCTAACTCTACAATTCTATGATTCTATGTGCATTGTGGGGACGCAGGTGGCCCTGTGGGTAAGGACTTGCCTAGGACTTGCCTAGGACTTGCCGATCATATGGTCGGTGGTTCGAATCCCCGTGGTGGGGTGAGCTCCCGTCTTTCGGTCCCAGCTCCTGCCCACCTAGCAGTTCGAAAGCACCCCTAAGTGCAAGTAGATAAATAGGTACCGCTTTCTAGCGAGAAGGTAAACGGTGTTTCCGTGTGCTGTGCTGGTGCTGGCTCGCCAGAGCAGCTTCGTCACGCTGGCTACGTGACCCGGAAGTGTGTCCGGACAGCACTGGCTCCCGGCCTCTTAAGTGAGATGAGCGCACAGCCCTAGAGTCGGACACGACTGGCCCGTACGGGCAGGGGTACCTTTACCTTTACCTATGTGCATTGTACATGATATCTGAAATATGACAAACTCTTCTAAACTTTATTCCTGTTGAATTTATACCAGTTTAAAAACTCGAAGGAAAGCAAGAAATCAAAGTTTTTGCTGTGCCTTGAAGAAGATCCTTATAGCTTTGAGGTGCATTGTAAAGGAGTATCAGTTCATTCTTGGTCAGTCTGGCTCTTTTGCCATGTGAAAATCATGGACCTGAGCTTGGTGTGGCCTAGAATTTACTCAAATCTGGTGTGTGTGTGTGTGTGTGTGAGAGAGAGAGAGAGAGAGAGAGAGAGAGAGAGAGAGAGAGGGAGCGCAAACCAGCTGTGATCCTCAGATTAAAACCAACTGACCTTTTTTGCTTGACCTTAATTTATAATTGGACAGCTGGTTATACTAATGACAGATTGTCTTTGTGCTGCTGATAGTCTATTTGAAGCTGTTGTTATAAAATATATTTGCCTATGCAAAGTCTCACGTTAAAGCAGTTAATGCTATCTGCTTAAAATTTCTGTCCATAGGAGTTGTACAGTGAGATCCAGAACACTTTTCTCAAAATACATGTACTATCTCTCTTTCTCTCAAATTGTTGGGGAAACATGATTCCTGCCTCCCTCCCCAAATGATTTTTTACAGTTGTTGTGTTGTGAGCCAAAAATGGCTTATCTTCTGAGTTTACACCAATAAAACCACAGTTGCATTTTTGACTGTTCCCAAATTGCCACCGTAGTTATGGGCTAGTGCTCATAACTATCCACCCTCAAGGTGAAGGAAGAAAGGCCTTTTCAAGTAGAGGTAGGGAACCTGTAGCTCTCCAGATGTTCAACTACAACCCTCATTGCCCCAGCCATTGGCCATGCTTCCTTGGGCTGATGGGAGTTGGAATCCAACAACATCAGCAGGGCCACAGGTTTCCCATTCTTGTACTGACGTGTAGTGAAAGTGTTCTGAACACACTCACTGCATTTTGAGGCCTAAACTACAGATTACATTAAAGACTCAGTTTGTGGTGTGATGCCTTTACTTTTCAAATCTTTAAATAGCAGTTGTAAGTTACCTGGCCTCATTGGGCCCGCAGTGTGGGTATTGAGCGTGATGGGAATTCTTTATCTCTACACCATGATTCCTACAAACACTGCTGTACTGTGCTGTGAAAAAAAGGACTAAAGGGCAGGTAACAAACATCATAGCAAATAAATACAATATTTATGTTGGGATGGAAGCTTGTCTCCCAATGAAAATAGAAGACTTTTATCCTCAAAGCTCAACACTGGGATATGGGAAAAGTGTAAGTAACAATATTTAAAGTATGGGTTTGAAGTAAAGTTTTTGATAAAGGTGTTGTCAATGTGTGTGTATTATATATACACTTTCTTAATTACAGTTCTGATCAGACCCACCTGCAGCTCTTATTTAAAGTTGAATAATAGTAATTCCACAATACCAAACTATGAATTTAGTGCAATATGTATTTTAGCTATTTGTATTCAAGGCATTATAGAAGTACAAGCTACTTCCACCTCACTTAGAATGCGGGTTTGCTTTTTACCCAGTTAGCAACTTAAAATAAACCATCCCACCTGGAGAGGTTTAGCAGTATCAGAATATGACCATGAACTAATGGCTAAAACATGCTATTAACATCTTTTTAAATCAAGACCAAGTTTGAGGCAGTATAAGCTTTCTTGATTTCTCACTAATTTTTTTCCAAATGTACCACTTACTAATGCAAACACAACATTTTGAGTTGAATGGAATTCAAACTGCAAGCTTAAAAGGTGGTCATATGTTAATGGGATAATCATATATTTGTTTCTATGCTTCCTTATCCTTGGTAGCAGACATATTTTATAGTTAGAGTTTCTGCCAAAGTAGACACCATTTTAATCATGGTAAGAATATCCTCAAAGCTCAACACTGGGATATGGGAAAAGTGTAAGTAACAATATTTGAAGTATGGGTTTGAAGTAAAGTATGTCTTTTTTGTCACTGAATGCAGGTTCCTTTTTTTTTCTTCCAACAGATTTCTATTGGTGCTGGTTTGTTTAATCTTTAGTGTTCTGTCCACTATTGAATACTATGCAGAATTTGCCACTGGGACTCTTTTTTGGATGGTAAGTGATTTAACTTAAAACATTCTGTGAAATATCTGTATGTATACCTGTTAGAAACTTGTTATAAAAAGCTGAACAAGCCAAAATTATCAATCTCTATTTTACTTACTTATTTACTACGTACTTACCAAGAGCACAGCCCTAACCATGTGCACACACTCCCTGAAAACCTCCTTCCTCAAACTCCAGCTCTCCACAGGCCTCAAGGGTTGTTGCAAGGGATCTTGGAATTTTACTTGTAAAGACTCGTGGGATTGTTAGGCACTGTTTTTGCACCTTTCTTGCCTGTCTATTTTACACCCAATTACCTGCTGGAAGTAAGCCTTACTCCTGCATAGACATGTATAATTCTGCACTTTAAGGCTGCAGTCCTTTTAGGATTAAGACACTTTGAACTCAATAATTTCTAGATAAACAACAGTGGGATGTGGTTTCATGGTTTATTCATGGAACATAGCTGGCTTTTGACTTGTATGTTTCTAATAGAGCAGGAATGGCCAGCTGGTATAGTAAGTGATATGATCATAGAATTGTAGAGTTGGAAGGGACCCATAGGGTCATCTAGTCCAAACCTCTACAATACAGGAATTAAACTAAACCACATCTAACTGATCATTCTCTCAGTTTCAGGAAAAGGAAACATGATTACAAATGCTAAGTGCATATGTATTGCAGTTCTTTTTTATATATTTATATAAATATAATAAACGTACTACATATATGTACTGGGTGTATGTACTTTACTAAATTTGGGCATTTTCATTGGGTGGGTGAGGCCCCCTGGACCAGTGTCAGCAAGAGAGTAGCTTCTCAGAATACAGAAAACTATTAGTTCCTTTAATGGTATTTAAACTGAATTAAAAGAAACTAATGCAGCATTTTCAAAAACTAGGGGCAGCCTGAGGCCACATCTCAGACACAGCACAGGTGTGTCACTTCATTCAATTGGCAATATCCTGTCTGGCCATGAAAGTTTAAGGGAAAGTTGACCCTTTCAGATAACTAAATTCTGTGGCTTCTGTTTCTTGAAGCATTTCTTTACTGGCGTCGCCAAATGTTCTAAAGCCTGAGCATGTCATGTCTTCTGAGAGTGAACACTTAGCAGATAAATGAATATTTAAGGGAGGCATACATTGCCATATGCCCATCTTTTCCTCTTGCTTTTGCTGTAGTAGTAATAATGGCAGCCATTTCTAGGAGACGGGCCACATGATAGAGCATATGTTTTGCTTCCAAACACCCCTGATTGATCCTTGGTATTTCCAAGTGGGGCTGGGAGGGTCTGGCCTGACCTAGGACAGCTGCTGCCACCAGTCAATGTAAACAATACCAGTCTAGCAGGGCCAGTGATCCAAGGAGTATAAAGCAGCTTATACCAGCTTATATGCCAGTTGTGCCAAGGAAACTTTTGCTTTCAGTAAAATATCTGCACAGGAGCTGCAAGTTAGTGCAACTACTTGTCTGCTTGTAATACAGACTGTTCATTGGTTTAATTCATACTGAAATGGGAATGCCTGTGTGTATTGGTGAAAGGGTTTAACATTGGAAAATTCCACTGCTGTATTCTAAGGGACTCTGAGCTTTAACTGAGTTCATAATTAACTATTGTTGTTTTCTGCTAGCTAACGTGTGAGTGTTTATCTTTAGAATTTATGAAAATAAATTAATTGAAAATTTGCTATATGGGAAGGGTGGTGTCTGGAGTTCTTTGTTCCCAGGCTCTGTGAAAGTAAGGATGTAAATGAAGCTCTTCAGGAGCACACAGCCTCAGGCTGGAATACAGGATGTGGGGAGAAACAGACCTTTTGTAAGATGCGGAGCCTATGCCGTGGACGGGCATATGCCTTATGGAATTGTTTGAATGTATCATATGATGTTTATTTTCTGTTTTGAAGAAAGTTCTGCAAGTAAAATTTTGAACAATCTAGTCTCTCTCTCTCTCTCTCTTTCTCTCTGCGATCACTCATGACCAAGTTAGATTGTCTTCCATGAACGTAGTCTTAGTGGTGTGTCCTTAAAGTGGAGGCCAATTCTGAATCCACACCTCCTTCCACAGTGGGGACATTGGTTTCTTGGCGGGAGTTGATCACGATGAGGATTTGCCAAATGTGCCTTCCTCTTAGCTTGTTTCTCCCTTTTGTCCTGAATTCGTATTTCTTCAAAATCCACGACGCCTTTAGTAGAGGCTATTTTCCAATTGGAGCGCTCACAGGCCAGTGTTTCCCAATTATTGGTGTTTATACTACATTTTTTAAGATTTGCCTTGACAGCATCTTTAAACCTCTTTTGTTGTCCACCAGTATTTCACTTTCCATTCTTAAGCTGGGAATAGAGTAGTTGCTTTGTTGTTCAGGCATCTGCTTGCTGGGATAGCCATTTCCCCTTCTGCAGCTAGCAACTGATTTCCCCCCGTCCTACGAAACTGTGTTGGGGAAGAACTGGTTTGACCAGTTGATATAAGTAGGAATAGAGAAGGCTACCTTATACTGAATCAGATGATTGGTACATCTAGCAATTGTTTACACTCATTGGCAAAGGCTGGCAAGGGCTTCACATCCAGTCTATCCCAGCCCCATCTGGACATGCTAGGGACTGAATGCTGGACCTTCTATTGTCCGGAGCTGTTGAGAGGGAATGTGAAGTGTATAGACTGGGAACTGGGCTGAACAAAAATAGATGTTGGATACTTGTTTTAGCTTAGGATCCGGTTTTATGCTTTCTTTCTTTATGAATTGGTGGCAGTGGGCTTCTATGAGGTCAAAAGACAAGACAGAAATCTAGTAATTTAAACAATACAATTGCTGGATAGAAGTCTAAATATCGCTTGTCAAAAAATAGGCATATTTATATTAAGTCTCAGCTTCCAAAACATTCCCCTCTGGTACAGAAGGAGTTTCCAGGTTCAGTTCTTGGCATATCCAGTTAAAGGAACTTGGGTAGCAGGTCTAGCAAATATCTCTCTGCCTGACCACCCCTTCCCCCCAGTCAGAGTGGACTAGACAGGCAGATGCTGTGAACTGTCACACAGCAGCTCCCCATGCCTTGTTGCACATCTCAGTGGATCCACCATGCTCCACCAGGAGGCTTCACAACATTGTAATATATCTACAGTATTTAGTGGAACTGTTAACTGGTCACAGTATCACCAACTAAACAGAATTTTCGAGGAAGATAGAAGAACTGGATTCGATAATAAAATATCAGTTCTGGATAGGGAATTGCTTTCAAATGAGGGAAAAAAATCTATCCAGAATGTATACGTTATTGTTAAGCTGGCACCTAAAAGACGAAATGGTTAAGGACGTGATGGTAAAATGGGCCCAAGACTTCGTATATGCTACTTCCTGTTTCCGGCGGTGGAAAATGGCTGATCCCACACAACCGGACCTCAGCCGTTCCGATAATTCAGGGCTGATATGGGGGTAATTAGCCCTGGCAGCCTCCCCAGGGCAGGGGAGGACTGTCTCAACGACCCGCGGTCTGTCCCAGATTGCCGATGTGGCAGACGGCAGGGGCACTGGGTCACGGAGCTAGGGACGGCTGACACTCCTGTGACGCCACCCCATAGCCGGACGCATCTGTTTGGGAAAATATAAAGATTTGGAAAACAAACAGACACACTCTGAATTGAAGAAGCTGGAAAAAACCTGCAGTATGTACAGTCTTTGGTGTAAAAGATCGAGCTTCAAAGAGATCCTCATCATGACATTTGGAATGCGGAGGGGCTTGGTATGTAAAAAAACATTCTTTTATCCTTAACATCAACAATCCGTAATGCATGCCAAGCCTCATTAAGAACTTAAATTGCTCTTCAAAAAGTGAGTTCAGATGGACTTTCATATATAATTGGGATCTACTCACAGCCACTTCTCTTCTAAGACCGGAAATGTCTGTTAAAGACGAAAACAAAGGACAAAGGACAAAATGGCTCCCACTCACCACGTCGTTACTGAATATCTGAAATACTTCCCTGATTAAGAGAAACAGGAGCTAACGGATGGTTGGTTATAAAGACTGGAAACAATATTACATATTGTATATTACATATACAACTGATTGCAAAAAGATTTTTTTTTTTTTATTACAAGCGCGAGAGAGGGCTAAATGGATGTCTGGCAGCCCCCCTCTAGGGCCCGGAGGGGGGACTGGGAGGATTCCCAAGGCCAATTGCTAACTGTCTGATAGATGGCTACATTGCAAACAGTCTGTTTAAGATAAATCAACATGGAGGTTACAGAAGGAAATTTCTCTCTGTTTCTTTGATAACACCTGGACAGGAAAGATTAACGATCTGACAGCTGCCAAAATAACAACTCTCAAAGAGCTGGACAGAACTTTGAAATTGGATGTAATTAAATGAAGCGGTGCGATGAAAAAACAGCTGAAGGAGTACAATATACAGACAAATCTGCACTCCATAGGGGGAAAAAGTATCTGTTTTCTGACATGAATGAGGATCGTAGAACCAGAGTTAAAATGTGGAAGGGAAAAATCGGACATGGAATTATGAATAACATTGAGGATGATGAGAGGCAGGACTATGATGTTGAATGCGCTTCGAAATTCCGACCGTGGGAAGTAAAAACAAAATTATTACAATTTGGAAGACAATTGGACCTTTTTTATTTTAGTTTTTTTATTTTTATTGGATTTGATTTGATATGATTTGATTGGATGTTTTTATTGGAAAATTAATAAACGCTTTAAAAAAGAAAAAAAGACTTCGGATATACTGTAGAATTAGAGAAATGGGAAAATCTTTGGACAAAGGACGTTAAGTTTATAGCCTGCTACCTGATTAAAGAAAACTTTTTAAAGATGATGTATAGGTGGTATCAAAATTGGCAAAAATGAATAAAAAAATCAGCAGTAAGTGTTGGAGGTGTAACCATAAGGATGGGAATCTATTCCACATGTGGTGGACATGTCCCAGAATTAAAGTATTCTGGAACATGATTTACGAAGAATTTTTAAAAAATGCCACGATACACTTTTTTATTAGGTATCTTCACAACAGACATCCCAAAGGACAACAAAAGAGTCTTTTTATATGCAATAACGGCGACCAGGATTGTGATTGCAAAATATTGGAAAAGCAACACAATTCCAACAAAGGAAGAATGGTTATTAAAATTAAGTGAATACATTGAATTTGCGAAACTAACAGAATTCAGAATTCAGAAATCAACCAAGCGAAAAACTCAGGAGAGATTGGGATGTCCTTAACAATTATATGAAGAAAGTTGGTTCCCAAAATTATGACTGGCTTAGCCTAGACTAAAAACTCCACAGGTAAACAAATTATCTCTCCAGAAAGTTTAGAATGATTACAGACAACCAAGGATATGAGATTATAGGAACCATATAGTGGTTGAAGGAAGTCAAATCTTTTTTCTTTTCTTTTTTTCTCATTTTTTCTTAGCAATACTCTTTTTCTTATCTTTTTCTATTTTTATTTTTGCGCATTTTTGCATTTTTTTTCTATACTTGGAAAATGTTAGTTAAGGTACTGTGTATTTTTTTCTTTATTATTTATACAACTGTATTTTTTTTTAATGTATGTAATATGTATATAGCAAATAATTTTTTCTAAAAAATAAAATAGAATAATAATAATAATAATAATAATAATAATAATAATAATAATAATAATAATAATGGAACTGTTATATGCCAGCCTGACTTTTGGAAAAGATCTAAGACTTGCTGGAAATCTATGTAAATCATGTTACATCGTGGTACGCTATGTCCGTATGTTACGGTGTTCTACAAATGAAGATCACAAAGAGGAGTAGCAAATTGAACGAAAGCCATTTCCTGCTGTGCAACTTATCTTAGGGGTAAACTTTAATATTAACTATTCCAGAAAAAAAAAATTATATACAAAACACAATCCTTACCACCCTCCCCCGAAAATAAATAAATATTTTTGAGTAAATAAATAAACCCACCATGCTGCTTTTATCCTTGTGCCCTTGAAAGAAAAGAAAGTCTGAAAGGAAACTTCAATTCCTCTTGTTAGTTGTATTTACCACATTTCTATGCTGCCTTTTAAAACTAATGTTTTAATGTTTTCAAGAATATTAATGTATGATAAAATTTATTAATAATAATAAATTTCAAACAATAAGCCTTAAATACTGTTTTTAATTTCAGGAAATTGTCTTGGTGGTATTTTTTGGTGCTGAATATGTGGTGAGGCTCTGGTCTGCCGGTTGCAGAAGCAAATATGTTGGTATTAAGGGAAGAATACGATTTGCTAGGAAGCCTATATCAATAATAGGTGAGATCGTCTGTTTTAAATATAAAATCATACCCGGACATCAATCCCATGGCCTTTTTGAGCAGAAAGGATATACTGGCTTTGTGTATAGCTGAGTTGACTGATGCTTCAAGATGGATATTTTTATTGGCCCACCTTTTATTGGGAGATGAGCTGTTATAAGATTATGAGCCACTACATTCCTGGTTGGTGTTTGCCTTTGTTTATGTTCTAGGTGCACTTAGCAAAATCCGAGTTCTCTCATATTCCACCCCAACTTCTTTAATATGGGGATTAACATCCTGACCCACCTTCAATCCACCTTCAGTTCTCTTGTACTCTTTCTGAGATGCAATATATGGCAATGAAGGAGAGGCCACCATCTCCCAAGGGAGTCCATTCCACTGCCAAACAGCTCTTACCATCAGAAAGTTCTTCCTGATGTTGAGTCAGAATCTCCTTTCTTGTAGCTTGAAGCCATTGGTTCAGGTCCTACCCTCCAAAGCAGGAGAAAACAAACCTCCCTCCCTGGCTACTAGGAACAGAGTTCTGGGTAGCTGATGTCCACTGGTAGGGTTAATTTGACTCCCAAAATTTTACTGTTCAAAAGGTGGTATAATGGCTAAGGTCGGTGGTTCGAATCCACGCGACATGGTGAGCTCCCATTGCTCTGCGTGCCATCCTAGCAGTTTGAAAACATACCAGTGCAAGTAGATAAATAGGTACCACTGTGGTGGGAAGGTAAATGGCATTTCTGTGCACTCTGGCTTCCATCATGGTGTTCCATTGCGCTCATAGCGGTTTAGTCCTGCTGTCCACATGACCCGGAAAGCTGTCTGTGGACAAATGCTGGCTCCCTTGGCCTGAAAGCAAGATGAGCGTCACACCCCATAGTTGCCATTGACTGGATTTAACTGTCCAGGGTTCTTTACCCTTTACCTATAATGGCTAAGTGTATCTTCTCCAAACCACCTGCAATTTCTTGTCTGCCCTGTAGACGGTTTGGAGACGTTACACATCATAAACTTTGATATGACAAAGCCTTTTGTAAATAAAAAAGAAACAAATCTTTTCCATATGGTTTATGTAGTTATTTATTTTATCCCAGTGTCATCTTAGATTAAACAGGGTTCTGAAGTGCTAAAAAGAAAAAAGCAAGACCTGTAAGCACAGATGATTGTAGGAGGAATAAAAAAAAAGCCTTCATGTTACATGTGAAAGAAGCATTCTATAGATTTTGGTTGTTTTTAGTACTGAAAGGCTGTAACATTCTGCCCCCCCCCTTTCCTTTGATGGCATTAAAATGCATTAACAGTTTCATTTTCCTTTTTTGTCAACAGATCTTATTGTTGTTATAGCTTCAATTATTGTTCTGAGTGTAGGATCAAATGGACAGGTGTTTGCCACATCTGCAATAAGGTATGCCAAGATATGTCAAGTTTAGATTTATTGTCTCTTTCAATAAAAAGCTTGAGCTGACTTACATTGTGCAAAGACATTTGTTGGCATCTATATCTAGCTACATATATCTATTATTATTATTATTGTTGTTGTTGTTGTTGTTGTTGTTATTATTACTATTTTCACCATCCCTTCCTCTTCTCCTCCACCTTTCCTCTTACTTTTCTCAACTCACCCTTGCATGCAGATCACCCTCTATTCTCTCCTATTCTGCAGAGCCCCTTGCACACACCTGCCATGTGGATATCTTTACCTTATCTTCAAGATGAAAATAATTGTATGAACGAGCCTATTAATTGGTCTCTTCCGTTAGAGATGGTTAAGTTCAGTTGGTGCACACTGTCCGTATATGGACAGTGAATAAATATACAGTGGTAGCTCGGGTTAAGAACTTAATTCATTCCGGAGGTCCGTTCTTAACCTGAAACTGTGCTTAACCTGAAGCACCACTTTAGCTAATGGGGCCTCCCGCTGCGCCGCCGCCGCGCGATTTCTGTTCTCATCCTGAAGCAAAGTTCTTCACCCGAGGTACTATTTCTGGGTTAGCGGAGTCTGTAACCTGAAGCGTCTGTAACCCGAGGTACCACTGTATCTTCTAAATTACTACATTGAATCTGAAACTTCATATTGAAGACAACATGTCATACCCAGAGTGAAATACATGATTGTGGGAAGGTACTATGGAATATGTGAAGCGAGCACAACAGAGCATTTCCCAGCTCACTTCTCGCTGTACTCAAACCTTGTTTGAAACTCATACCTCTGCTGTTGTTTAAAACCACAACTTTTCCTGTTTGCTTTATTCAAATCTCTGCTTTTGTTTAAAACTGCCATTTTAAAATGTGCCTTCTCTTGGCTTTCCTCTCCCACACTCACTTAATGCAAACACAGGATTGTGCTGATGCACCACAGATCCTCCAGTGAGGGCTGCCTTGCAGTTATAAATACATGGAAGAAATAAATTAAATCAAATATCAGGGAATAAAACTTCTATAACTTTTTACTACATTTTCTAACAAGGATCACGTTCCGGGGAGTCCTCAGGCTCCATATTAAAGTTGCCTGCATCTATCAGTGAGAGTAGATACATTCAGGCATAACATTGCATACAAAAAATGCATTTATTTGCATATCACATATATGTTGCTGTTTGGGAGCACATAGGCTACAGATTGAAACAGGACAGCTGCTTGTGAAAAAGGAAATCAGGAAGGCCTTGCTCTGAAAGGAGAATTGGGAAAGAGACAAAAAGCAAAAGACATCTCCCTTCCTCTGAGCTCCCTGGGAGCTGTGGTGGAAGCCAGAGGGTGAGATAATGGCCACTTATCCAGTCCTGGGGTGGGTGGTGGTTGCAGCCCATAGAAATGGGTCCTGACCCCCAGGAGCAATGCTGGCCTGGGCGGCTTGTAGTTGGAAACCCCCCGTGCTGGCTGTGTAGGAGGGCGGGAGTTCCTGCCAGGCCCAATTCTGAATTCTGGCCAATCAGACCAGTCCATGGTGGCAAGGGGTGGAATCAGACCGGAGTGGAGCAAGCTTTTTTCCACTCCGTTCCCTTCACAGCTATGTGCAAAATCAATGAGCAATGTAACACTAAAATTTCGTAGATCTGCCCCAGGAAGCAGATAAAATTTACTTCTTCTGTCCCACAAAGCTACTACAGTCATACCTCGGGTTAAAGACACTTCAGGTTAAATCTTTTCGGGCTGCATCCCGCGGTGACCCGGAAGTAACGGAACAGGTTACTTCTGGGTTTCGCCGCATGCGCAGACGCTCAGAATGACGTCATGCGCAGACATGGCGAATCGCGACCCATGCAGACACAGGTTGCGTTCTGCTCATGATGCGAACGGGGCACTGGAACGGATCCCATTTGCATCCAGAGGTGCCACTGTAGTTGGTTTTGTCTGACTCTGGACTTTTTTTCATCCAGAACTCACCAGAACTCTTTGGTGCGCTCTGTGTTGCGCGACAGAGGCTGTGGGCGAAAAAGATAAGCTATTTAAGGGGTGAGCTCCCCTAAGAAAAGCTCAACAACTTCTTTGACTGGTCTAACTGATAAATTATTTATTTGACTGAGTACTTCAAATTTCATTGTAGTATTCAGAAGAAAATATACTCACATTTTCACAGATAGGCCTTCTGTGTCTAATGGGCTCTCATTGCATTCTGCCATTTTTTCCATAGGGGAATCCGTTTTTTGCAGATACTTCGCATGCTTCATGTAGACCGACAGGGTGGCACTTGGAGGCTCTTGGGATCTGTTGTATTCATACATCGTCAGGTATTGAATATGGGAAGGTTATTGAATATGTTTAACAGGCTCTTTTTACACCTGTAAAACTCTTATTCTAACATCAGGTATGGTGAAAATGAACTCACCTGGAAATGTAGGGTTTGGGGCAATCTATAAGTGTGTTCTTTTTTTTAATCCCTGGCCTCAGCAGTACAGAGGCAAGGTGAGGCAAGGCTTCCCTACTGCCTGAGATAGCTCTGTACAGGCTTTGGGCTGGATACTGCACAACAGCAGAGCAGCTGCCATTCTCAGACAGAGCCTTGAACAGGACATGCAGCTCTATCTCAGAGCCTTCCATGAGAGAGGCCCTTCCTGCTTTAGCAGTCATTAACTCCAACAGAGAGTTGGGTTCCATTACGGCTCCTGAACTGGCAACTCTGGAACAGGAGGAAGGCAACACAGCATCCTCCTGATGCGATGGGCTCCTCTTGCGCGTGTGCGAATAACCTCCACAAACACATTTAAAAGGCTGTAGAATATTAATCAGCCTTATTTTTTTTAAAAAAAATACAAATTAACATGCAACACTTAAGAACAATTTAAAACAACCCCACCCCAAATAAACAACACCCACCCAAGTTAAAACCCCATCCCAATTAAAACCATAATTTTAGCATAAAGGGGCTGGCCCACAACCTCGTTTCACCCCCAAAGTGCTTCCCCCAAAGGAACGACCCCCTTTGGTGTCGTCTGCTTTGGGGGCAGCCCCGCCCCTCGGGTAGGCTGGCTTTATAGAGCCGCCCCAGCAACTGGTGCCCTTCTAGCTGGGGCAGCAGGTGTTTCCAATGCTGCCCGCCCGCCCAGGGCTTTGGTACCTAAAAATGACTGCAGTTAGTCCTATAGGGATCCATGTTGGACCCTCAGCTGTATTGACAAACAGGGTAACAGTACATTCAGCTGCTAGCTTGAATCACTTTTGAGTGCTTCACTGGCTAGACTTTAAGCATACTCTTGGATATGGCCCAGGCTCTGGGTATCCAGCTCACAGTGGGGTTTGCTTTTGCTTTTTAAAATAAGATTTATTCTAGTCTATGTTCACCAAAATGCATACTCTTCAAAATTTTGTTTGAATATGTATAAAAGCTAGCATATCAACTCAAAGGTGAGACATGACTGCCACAGGTCATAAAGCAGACCAGCATCACTGGATATGTTTTATTAAAAATATGAAATGGTTATGAGTAATTTTTTAAACCAAAATCAGCATTTGTACAAAGAGAGCTTCCAATCAGTAATCCAGTTTTGTTCCTGTTAGGAACTAATAACTACGCTGTATATTGGATTCTTGGGATTGATCTTCTCATCGTACTTCGTCTATCTCGCTGAGAAGGATGCAGTGGATGAGGAGGGACAAACAGGGTTTTCCAGTTATGCTGATGCTCTCTGGTGGGGTGTGGTAAGTGCATCTCTTGCGTCATATCCAGTGCTGCAAGATCACCCTTTCAGTGAAATATTCAGAATCAGGAATTTGATTGAAATTAGTGTTAAGAGTAAATAGTACAAAAGGACTCTGTGTTGTAGGTTGTTAGAAGAGAAGCAAGGCCAACGTTACTTTGCGAAGTACTTAAATCTGAACATTTCATATTTAAAAAAAATAAATTAAATCTTGCTATACAAGCATGAATCGAACCTGTGAAGTTAATGGTATACTTGGTGTAAGGCAAAACCATCACCAGCCAATTAAATTGCTTGGGAATGGATTCAGAGGAGCAGAAGAAAGTACTTTTTTCATTCACAGCATAATTAACAGGGAAGTTGTTGCTACTGGTTGTGGTGCTAAGTCCCTTCTTTTGCTTCTCTTCATCTCTTCCCGGTCAGGAGCATATGGAGGTCGACCACTGGGGAAAAAATGCTAGACCACATTTTTCCGGAACCTAATCTCACATTCTCATTCTTTTTTATCTGAGTCATGCACAAGAGGAATGTGAATGAGCATTATGGCCATTGCACCTCATTATTATTTATCATAGTCGTTTATATCCCTTATTTCTGCAAACAAATCCTTTCAAGCTGGCTCAGAACAAAGCAGAAGACCATGACAGAGTGTCAAGACAGCATCAGAGTTGAAGTATAGTATTCAAACATGCCAGCAGGAAGGAGCTCATATATAAACACACATATATACACCCCCTGAAGTTATCACTCTGCTGCATCCTACTGGTCACTTGACTCAACAAGAGCAATCCTAAGCACATTCACAGTGTGTGACCAAAACATCAAGACAGAGAAACCTAGAAATAAGCTGACAAATGTGAGGAGCTACAAACCCATGTTAAAATTGGGTCCCCCTCCCAATGCATGTCGCAAGCACACCTCCCAGTGATTTTAATCCTGATTCAATACTGTGCCGTGTCCCGCCCACCATTCTTCAGGTGAACTTATACTGATCTTATACATATAAGCAATCCAAATAAGTGCTTATGTTTTGGGAGATTGTGGAATCCCTTGAATATTCATTTAATGCTGCACAACTGCCCCAGGGAGAGGAGTCATTTATCGGAGCTGCTGCCCTGGCTGGCTGCACTCTGCACTGCTGCCTCCTATGGCAGACTAGCACAATTGGCTTCCCCAGAGCTTGTGCCTGGAGAAGGATAATAATAATAATAATAATAATAATAATAATAATAATAATAATATCTTTATTGTCATTGCCCCCTTCGGGGACAACGAAATTACTTGACTGCTCCATAAAAACACTAATTAAACAATACAGTATACTACAGCAAGGGAGATTAGATGACTTTCAAAGTCATTCAGGGCCGAGATCGCTCTGGAGAAGAAGCTGTTCTTAAGACGGCTCGTCCTTGTCTTCATCGTCCTGTATCTCCGTCCCGACGGCAAGAGCTCGAAGAGACAGTGACCAGGATGCGATGGATCTTTTACTATGTCCAGTGCCTTCCTATGGCACCTTGTGGCATAAATCTGCTCTAAGGTGGAGAGTGGGCAGCCAACAATGCTCTCTGCTGCCTTAACAACCCTACACAACCCCATCCTATCCTGGGTAGTACAGCTTCCGTACCACACACATAAGCCATAAGTGAGCACGCTCTCAATGGCACAGTGATAGAAGGCAAGCAGCAGTTTCTGCGGAAGATGGTTTTTCCTTAGTATTCTCAAAAAGTACAGTCTCTCCTGCGCCTTCTTCACAAGCCCCCTTGTGTTGACACTCCAGGACAGATCCTCTTGTAATTCAATGCCCAAAAATCTGAACGTTGTTACCCTCTCCACACAGACCCCATCAATCAAAAGTGGCTGGATGTTGCTCTTCTGTCTCCTGAAGTCCACCACAAGTTCCTTTGTCTTCCTTGTATTTATGAGCAGGTTGTTAGCTCTGCACCACTGTCAGCCTCTCCACCTCATCTCTATAATCCGTTTCACCCTCCCTTTCAGGGACGAGCCCAATCACGGCTGTGTCATCTGCAAATTTGACAACCCTATTACTAGGGTGAGCAGCGACACAATCGTACGTGTAGAGAATATAAAGGAGCGGACTAAGTACGCATCCCTGTGGTGTTCCTGTGTTAGTCTTAAGCATATTAGAGGTATAAGGGCCCAACCGAACCCTCTGGGGGCGGTCTGACAAAAAGTCCAATATCCACCCACAAAGTGATAACGGAAGCCCCAGGATGAGCTACATCTGACAGAAATGCACAGCACTTCAATTTTAAATCTATACAAATGTGAACCAGCTTTCAGACTATTGTCCTTACAGCCTTTTTGTAAACTATTTTTCATCTATTGTACAGGTAACAGTCACTACTATTGGCTATGGTGATAAAGTGCCACAGACATGGATTGGCAAGACAATTGCATCTTGCTTCTCTGTGTTTGCCATCTCTTTCTTTGCTCTTCCAGCGGTGAGTGCAGACCTTAAATAATTATTAAGTCAGTTTGTAAACATTGCTGATATCTTAAGAAAGTGGTTGATGTGTACAATGTATTGCTTACCTGCAGCGTAGCATGCTTTGTTAGCACCTGGGGTGGGTGCGCACCTGGGCGTGCAGAAGGTAAAAAGAGCCTGCTGCACCAGCCCAGGCCTTGCTATTGCCGGAGCAACCCCCTCCCACTGTGCAGGGGGGGGAGCCCGGCTGGCCAATGCAGACCTCGGATCATCCTAGCCTTGCAAAGTGGCTTGGGGCTGGCAGGGCGGGGCAAGGAGCTAACTGTGCAGTGCCCCCCCCCCCCCGGAAAAATGTGCCTGAGGCCATCGCCCCGGCAGCCGTGTGTCCCCCCCCCCCCCATTACGCCTCTGTGGCTTACTGCAGATTCCGTACCTTACTTTTACATGTAAGCATTAAATGCAGTTTTCTTCAACAAATAACTGCCTTTTGACTTTCAGGGCATCCTGGGTTCCGGCTTTGCACTTAAGGTTCAACAGAAACAACGTCAAAAACATTTCAACAGGCAAATACCTGCAGCAGCATCTCTAATTCAGGTAAATACTTGATGAAGAAACAGGAGAAAGTGAACTGACGTTTGTAACTTCTCACCATCCCAACAAAAGAGATTACAAAGAGCAATACTCTGCTACAGTGTCTTGGTATTAATTTAGGATTTTGGAGTCTGAACTGTAATGTTCCACTATTTGCAGCGCATGTGTGGGGCATTTCAGTGAACTTGAAAGGGCCAAATTTATCCTAGATAGGTAAAGGGACTCCTGACAGTTAGGTCCAGTCATGGACGACTCTGGGGTTGCGTGTTCATCTCGCTCTACAGGCCGAGGGAGCCGACGTTTGTCCACAGACAGCTTCCGGGTCATATGACCAGCATGACTGGTGAACCAGAGCAGCGCACAGAAACGCTGTTTACCTTCCCGCCAGAGCAATACCTATTTATCTACTTGCACCTTTACGTGCTTTCGAACTGCTAGGTTGGCAGGAGCTGGGATCAAGCAACGGGAGCTCACCCCGTCGCTGGGATTCGAACCATCGACCTACTGATCGGCAAGCCCTAGGCTCTGTGGTTTAGACCACAGTGCCACCCGCGTCCTGTGGCAGTGGAAGCAGCCATCATTTGATTCCCAGAACACCCTTAGAGTGATACTATATAGTGAAGTAAAGTTGCAGGTTTTGGTGTCCTCGGGTGTCTTCCCGTGTAAAAGTTGGGGTGTCTAGGCGACGTTTCGACGAGGTCTCACTCGTCATCTTCAGGCTGGTGCTTTCGGCTTCTTGTTACTGGAACAGAGCAGGATCTCAGTGTTTGAGTTCCTATAAATACTGTTGAGGAGGTGTGGTGTATAGCCTCCAATGTTCTGGGCAGAGAGGAGGTTCCCAGGCTAGTGTGCCTTTTCTTCTTTTGTTCCTTAATTACTTGAGGGATATCTTGAGTGATTTCTTGAGTGATTTCCTGAATCCCACTTAGGTGGGTCATTAGGTGTGGATTAGTTGCTAAAGCCTTCGTGTCTTGAACTCTTGAACTTTGTGAAGAGTTTTTCTGAGAAGATGGCTGTACTGCACTTGGTTGTGCTCTGGCTTGGCTTCGTGTATAGGGGCGAGCTGTGGTTTTGTGGCCTGTGCCAGCCAGATCTGTGTAGGGATTGCAGGGGGGTGCAGCATCCGGAGGTGCCACCCTGGTTTGGCTACTGGATGGTGTCTGTAATTTATCTGTGGAGAGGGTCTGGGTTTGGGTCTGGTGTGGTTGATTGGTGATGGCGTTCTGTGTGCCTCTGGATCTGGTGTCAGATTTTGTGGGGAGGGCTAATTTCCAGATGTCTGGCAAGCGGGATGTGTCGTCACGCTTGTTCATGTTGTGAGGGTGTTTCTCTATCTCGATGGCTTCCATGATTATTCTCTTGTGGTGATGTTCCATGTTAAAGAGCAATTTGGAATCTGCAAAATTAATTTCGTGTCCTGTTTCTTTCATGTGTTGGAAAAGAGAGGAAGTTTTTTCTTCTTTTTTGACGGCATTCTTGTGTTCTGCGATCCGTGCATTTATTCGTCTGTTTGTTTGTCCAATGTACGTGGCTGGGCAGACTTTGCAGGGTATTTCATAGACCCCTTGGTTTTCCAACTGAATTTTATCCTTGGGGTTTCTGAGGATATTGGCTATTTTTTGGTTGGTGCAAAAGGCTGTTTTGATATTGTGTTTATGGAGGATTTTGCTAATTTTATCTGTAGTGCCCTTGATATAAGGAAGGAGGGCTATGCCATTGTTTTCTTCTGTGTCTTGGTTTTTGGGGGGTGTTTCTTTTTGGATTAGCTTCGTAACCCTGTTTTGCTGGTATCCATTGGCAATTAACACATTTGAGAGATTCTGTAACTCAGTTGTCAAGTGGTCTTCGTCAGCCAGAAGTAAAGTTGCGTATAGAGGAATCCTGGGGAAATCTGGCAGCAACCGGAAGGCGCTCTTTTGCTGACATGAAACAGGCCATGGTGTATGTGTGTCAAGGTCAGTTACTTCCAGATCCAATATAACCTGTCCATTCTCTCCAAATGTTGTGCCAAATATGTCACTGGAGAACTTTCAGCCCAGCCTTGAGCCAAGGACTTCCCACTCAGGAGTTGCCTCAGGGTAGGGAGCTCTGGGCAGCTGGGAAGGGGGCTGCCTCCGCGCACCCATGTGTCACCATCTCTGGCCTTTTGCTACTCCCTGGGCCACCTCCAGGCTGCGGAGGAGGAGGCAGTGTGTTTGTCACATTTTCAGAAACAACAGAACGCTTCCTGCCCTTCTCTGTGCCATCAATTTATTGTTTGTGTGGTTATCTCCGCACCCACATTTCTCTCCTCCTGAATTCCAGTTTAACTAGGAAAATTTCCATTATGAATTATTGATTTGGAACATGTACAGTTTGCCTCAGCTTTCAGTTCCTTCAGTTCATGTGCACCTTTCCTCAGTGATGCGCATGTATGCATTGATAAAACATTGGGAGGGAGGGAAGCAAACAGCATGTTGTTGTACATGAAAGTACAAGATACTTTTTGTGCATTGCATTGCACTGCTGATGCACACACCCACTCCTGTACATTGGTAGAAAGCCTTGCACACAAATAACAGTAACATAGAATTGCAGGTAATCTTGAATTCAAAATTTTGAGAGAAATGCAGGTTAGAATTTAAGAACTGGCCCTCATGTTGACTTCCATCTCGGAATAGAGCAGATGGCTGCAGCATCCTGTGTTAAAAACTTTCACTTGCAAACATGAATGATGTTCATGTCACATGGCCAACTTCAAGCACTTTTGAGCCCCTCCAACTGTTCGTCTGCCAGGTGGGAAAGAAATAAAGTTTAAGATCTCTTATGTCAGGTTTTTAAATAGACTGATGACCATGTGGGAAGGTGTATTTACACTTGCATTTTAACCTTCTTGTGTTAGTTGTGCCACTGTGAATAGAAGTGTTTCATGTGGATGTTTAATATTCCAGCTTCTGAGCTGGAAAAGCAAAACTTGTGCATGGTGGTAATGGACATTAGATGAAGAATTTTTTTTGATAATTGAAATGCTATAAAATGCAATGTGTGATTTTGGCCTAAGAGTGTATTGGACTGATTTCTTAACATTCTAGCTATTACTTTAAAATAAACCTCTACTTTGTTAAATATTAATGCAGTCTTCAACTTCGTGATGTTCATGGCATAATACAGAACAGAACATTCACCAGCAGAATGGCCTCCTCCCTGACCCTGTAGGCTAGAGCAGTGGTTCCCAGCCTTTTTTTGGCCCCACCTAAGCATCTCTAAAATCCTGATACCTCCCCCCGTGACATATAATTCTTATTATTCAAAAAGTGAACTCCTATTCATGTGGAGGAAGCCTAAAAGGCCATTCACTGTTAATAACTCATTCTTGAATTGCCCTCCTTAAAAATCAAATTTCCCCCCTGTGGGAACCATGGGGCTAGAGTAAAAAACCTCACTAACCAATGGCAGAGCAGACTACATGTCTCCTGTGGTGCACACTAATTTGGCACTGTTCCAAGTAAATACTACTTTCCTTGTAGTATTCTTGTCAAAAAAAAATTCCACAATTGGATATTTTTGTCATTACTGAATCAATGAATTAAGAAAACCTAACTAACTACTGGCCAGTTGCTAATCTCCCTTTCCTGGGCAAGGTTCTGGAGTGAGTGGTCGCAGACCAGATCCAGGCGCTTTTGGAAGAAACTGATTTTGTGGATCCTTTTCAATCGCGGTTTAGGCCTGGTTTTGGCACAGAAACAGCTTTGGTCCCTCTGTCGAGAGACACACAAGGGAAACATGTCCCTGTTAATTGTTCTCGACTTCTCAGCGGCCTTTGATACCATCGACCATGGTATCCTTCTGGAGTGACTCTCCGTACTAGGGGTGGGTGGCACCGCTTTGTGGTGGTTCTATTACTTGGGGAATGCTATTCAGACCTGTGGAATCACCCATGTTGTTTACATGAAACCGCTGGGTGGGGTTAGCCGAAGGTTCGGAGTATGTTGTCGGCAGTATGCTGATGACACCCAGCTCTATTTCTCCTTTACATCTGCAGGTGAGGCAGTGGAAGTGCTGGACCAGTGTCCTTCCTTGGTAATGGACTGGATGAGAGCCAACAGACTGAAGCTCAATCCAGATAAGACTGAGGCACCCTAGACCAGATGGCTGGGGGGTTGCCTGCTCTTGATGGGGTTACACTTCCCCTCAAGGAGCAGGTGGCCCAGAGCGCCTTCCATCAGCTTCAGCTGGTGGCCCAGTTATGCCCCTATCTGGACAGGGATAGCCTAGCTACTGTTGTCTATGCTCTGGTAACCTCAGGGTTAGATTACTGCAATGCGTTCTATGTAGGGCTGCCTCTGAAGACGGTTCGGAAACTTCAGCTAGTGCAGAATTCAGCGGCCAGGTTGCTCACCGGAGCAAGACGGTTTGAGCATATTACACCAATCCTGGTCTGATTGCACTGGCTACTAAGTAGTTTCCAGGCCCAATTCAAAATGCTGGTTTTGACCTATAAAGCCTTAAACTGCTCAGGACCACAATAACTCAAGGACCATCTCTTTCTAAATGAACCTACCCGAACCTTGAGATCATCTTCAGAGGCCCTCCTTCATGTGCCCCCTCCTTGAGAGGTTTGGAGGATGGCAACACAAGAACCGGCCTTCTCTGCAGTGGCTCCCCATCTGTGCAATGCTCTCCTTAGGGAGGTTTGCCCAGGACCTTCATTATACACCTTTACGTGCCAGGCAAAAATGTTCCTTTTTAGCCAAGCCTTTGGTTGATACAATTTACATCCTATGCCTTTTCAAAATGTGTTTTTTTGGGGGGGGGGTTATTGGGTGGCTGTTTTTATTTTTATTAGGTATTTTGTGGTTTTATATCTTGATTTTATTCTGTGAACCACCCTGTGACCCCTGAGATTGAAATTCAATCAATCAATCAATCAATATCAATCAATCATACCTCTATAAAAGCAAAATGGGTGGCAAGGGAGAACTGCATTTGAACTAATTTTTTCCACAATACTTGTGGTAGAAATCTTTTGCACTGTTCATGCAGGGCAAGTAACACTACTTAATTACAGAGAGGTTATGTACTTTCCGTCTTTATATATAGTATTAGCAAGAGTTTTTTTTATGTCCTGCAGACTCTGTGGAGGTGTTATGCAGCAGAGAAGTCATACAATTCCACAGCTACATGGAAGATCTATGTCACCACAGCTCAAAACGCAAAGAAAACAGCAGCACCATCTAGCCCAAATCTCAGAAAACAGGTCAGAAGGAGCACATTGGTTTATTAGTTACATTTATAACCTGCCTTTCCATCCAACAAACTTAACACAGAATACATGGTTTGGGAACTCCATAGAATCAGTTCAGGTGTTAGGAGAACTGGAGAACCTGTTGAAGTAAAATTCAGCACTTTTTTCATTTACCCAGCCACTTCCCTCAGAAAAACCTGCTTTTTAATGCTGATTTGGAACAAATGGCAATTTGGGTTTTCCACAGGTTGCTGTTTGCTCTGTTTGCTTCAGCAGTAAAGAGTGGGTTTTTGCAGGGAAAGTGCTGGGGCAAAATAAAAACCGCTGTTGTTTAAAGAGCTTTAAACCACAGACCTGTGCCTAGAAATGCTTAGCAAAGGTAAGTGTGGCTGAGCCCTCATTTTATCCCACTCGAAGAATATTTAAATAGTAATTTACCTTCTTGTCCAGCTGTTCATGTTCTAATCTAAGTATGCCTTCCTATAAAAAAAGTCATTCCTCAGTTAGCAAGGGACTCTTTATTTCAGGACAGCTTTTAAAATATTTTATTTGTTATACTCCGAGTAGAGCCCTTCATACTAACTGTCTACTAATTTCAGTGGGCATAAACTGAGTGTGACTTGGTCAGCTACAACCCATAGATTTATCACATGCCACATCTTAGAAATCAGATGCCATGACATAACAAAATGTAACCAAATTGATGGAAATTTCTCAGTTTTTCTCCCCTTGTAGCCATGAGTCTCACAGGCTTACCCATACAGGTGGGCATTATAAGGCTTTAGAAAGGAGGTAACTTTCAGAATCTTTAGTGGGTGGAAGTTCAGACAACAGAAGTACTTTTTGTGTCCTTTCTTTTTATCTCATTTTCCCCCATAGAAAATATTATTAAGAGGAAGTCACTTAATGGACCTTAAATACTGTAATGGAGCACAAAATTAAGTAAGTTGGATCCAAGCCATTAATTGTGCTACATTGTCTTTCTTAGTAAAGGTAAAGGGACCCCTGACCATTAGGTCCAGTCGTGGCCGACTCTGGGGTTGCGGCGCGCATCTTGCTTTACTGGCCGAGGGAGCTTTCGGGTCATGTGGCCAGCATGACTAAGCTGCTTCTGGCGAACCAGAACAGCGCATGGAAACGTCGTTTACCTTCCCGCCGGAGCAGTACCTATTTATCTACTTGCACTTTGACGTGCTTTCAAACTGCTAGGTTGGCAGGAGCAGGGACCGAGCAACGGGAGCTCACCCCGTCACGGGGATTGGAACCACCAACCTTCTGATCGGCAAGTCTTAGGCTCTGTGGTTTAACCCACAGCACCACCCGCGTCCCATTGTCTTTCTTACCACCATTTAAATTAAATGTTGTCATCTTGGCAGAATGGCGGTGTGACAGACACCCTCAATGAAGATGGTGCTGGGTAATGCGACAGATATTTTGGATGCGTCGCTAGATAAATCTCCCACTGTATTACACAGTAGAGGTCCATAGTTATTGGTTTGTGGTAGCATTTCTGTTTAACAACAGAATTAATTATGTGAAGGGGAACCTGTGACCACAGTTCCCTCACGAAGAAGATCTAAGTAAGGCTTTTAGAACAAAACTTGAACTTTATTTACACTCAGTTAGGTTATAGCGTATGGTTGCTTTTGAAAGGCAAAACACTGTTTCAAGCAAACACTATTTGCAGAGGTATTTAAGATATTTCTTAACTTCACTCTTTAAACCTGTCACTGGACAGCTAAATTTCTATGATACCTGTTATCTTACACACCACAATTAAGATGCTCCCAGCCCCTTCCAGGATCCTAGGTAAAGGGACCCCTGACCGTTAAGTCCAGTCGTGGCCGACTCTGGGGTTGAGCGCTCATCTCGCTCTATATGCCGAGGGAGCCGGCGTTTGTCTACAGACAGCTTCCAGGTCATGTGGCCAGCATGACTAAGCCGCTTCTGGCGAACCAGAGCAGCGCACGGAAACGCCGTTTACTTTCCCGCCAGAGCAGTACCTATTTATCTACTTGCACCTTGATGTGCTTTCAAACTGCTAGGTTGGCGGGAGCTGGGACTGAACAATGGGAGCTCACCCCATCATGGGGATTCGAACCGCCAACCTTCTGATTGGCAAGCCCTAGGCTCTGTGGTTTAGATCACAGCGCCATCCTAACCTTCCCCTTATTGAATCAAAGCTGGGTTGCTCTGCCTAGCTAGCTCCACTCAAATACACCAACTTTGCTCACAGCCAATCCTTATCTCAAACTGAGCGCTATTTAACTATCTGTCCCCACTAACAGATAATCCTGATCTCAGGTAGTCAGAGACCCCTTCTACCCACCCAGACAGAAAGTTCCATATGACCCACCTGTATGACCATTAAACGATTAAATTCCCCACACTTTCCTGATTGGCTGATGGACCCACCAGCTCCCACAAGCAATGGGGACTCCAGGAGGCAGACTCAGGGCCTGTCCGCAGGCCCAGTACTTCCATTTGTTGCCTAAATCACAGTGGGCCCCACATAATATGTTAGTATGTTTGTTATTATAATAATTGCAAAGTTTGGGTTTGTTTTTAAAAATGCTGTTGTGATTATTGTGAGCCACTTTGAGCTCATCATTTGTTGTTGGAAAAGTGGAATACAGATATTAAATCAATATCAAATCAAATCACTTGACCCTGCATAAAAAGAAAAACCAGGGTTTTACTGATGTCCCAGATGTTAATTTGTACTTTGCTCTATTTAATAAACTTACTGTGACTTTGCCTCTTGTTGGCTTAATTTGTTTACTTTCGGAAAAACACTTCAGGAAGTTTGCGGTATAAAATAATGGCTTACAATAATAATAATACAATATAATAAGGAAGCAAGGTGCATGTAAAGATGGGGGAAACAAATGAATTCATGGACCAGGTCTCAGAAAGGAGTTATTCTCTGATGCAACTGAAAAGCTTTAATCTAAATAAGGCATTTGAATACAAGCTGCCCTGGGAATCTGTTGAGGGGCAGGATATAAATCAATCAATCAATCAATCAAACAAACAAACAAACAACAACTACTATTTAGCATCTGACTTGTAACTGGTTCCCAAATGCACATTTGTCACTGCGGTCTTCAAGAATCAAGTGAAATGTTAGGGTTGCCATACACCTGGGATTTCCCGGACATATGTGGAATACTGGAGTCGGCAGCAGTCTGGTAAGAAAGGAGTCTGGTAAGAAATCGGCAAGATGTATGGCAGCCCATGTTGGCAGTGCCATTTTTGCCAATTTTCCATAAAACAATTTTGGGCAGAACTAAAAAAAGTTCAACAATGTTGATATGTGTATGTGAGTGAGCCCATCACAATTTTTTATTAATTCATAATGTGTGTGAAGGAGGCCCTACACTAACTTCCCTGTGTGTAAACCCCATTGGACCCAATGGAATGCTGAGTAGACTTATGTAGGATTGAATAGTAAGTGTGGTCTGGAGAGCTGTAGAGGTCGCTATGTAGCTACCCCACATTTCCTGTAAGACTCTAGTAACCACATTTTCAGGATGTTGGGGTATGACAGTCATTTCTTCAGAGAGCAAAAATACCTGTGTTAGAGCTGAAGGCTAACTTCCTGTGGGGTAGCTAAGCTGTGGTTCTATGGCGGGCAGTAAAGATAGAACAGTATATCAGGTGAACGTTAATATGGTCTGTGGTTGCCAACTTCTTAAGAAGTCTCAGATGAAAAAGTATGCTGATTGTTTCAAATGAACCCTTTAAAAATGTATACAAGTCTCAACTTGCCCACACACCATTTATTTCAATTATTTATACACTTCTTAATCACTGGGGTTTCCAAGCCTGTAGAAGTTGAAATTTTTGTATCATACTTTTTTTGGTATGGAAATGGTTTTATTACAGAGCAGAAGATACAAAAGGAAAGGAAAACCTGGGCGTGATAATGGTTCCACACCTATAATGAATCCAGGGGAGACAGTGCTGCCTATTCCACAAATTACTTATGACCATATCGGTCAGCGAGAAGACAAGAAAGAGATGAGTTTCTACCTTGATGAACCTGGAGGTAACCTACTATCTTACAATGAATCTTTTATGTATACAGCAGCCATGAGTTTATTTTTCAGTTGTTAAACATTAGCTGTGGTTTAACATGAGCAAGCAGCATGCTGGTACATGCTGCTCATGTCATAAATGCCCATTTCACACCCAGTTCTCCCATCTTTCCTATGCTGGACAGAAACAAACCAGAAGCTATCTTAGCAATATATGGAGAGAAATAAATAAGGAGGGCCAGTTTGAACATAACCGTCAGGCTGTTTCCTTTGCGAAGGTATGGTGAAAGAGTGATGCAGGCACCAATAAGCAGTGCATGGGTGTCCAAGGCAGGTGAAAAAAGCAGATTGAGCTGAAATTAGGTCCAGAGAGGAAATGGTTTAACAGGTTTCTTGCTTACTCATCTTCTGTTCAGATGTGTTCTTCTGACTACCACAGGCTCCTGATATAGCTGGGTAAAGCTCAGATTAGGGTTTCTATGTGATATGAAAAGGGTGGGTAGTGACATGCAACTTCGTTTAAAATGGGCCTCCTGCAGAGTTTTATCTGTGCCAGCATCTGTTCTGAGTGCTGGAGCTTAATCCTGGAATATATGTGGGAAAATTAAAATGTATTTCCCTCATCATTGAGCTCTTTTACTTGAGGAATGAGGGGTAGCAGTGGTGTTTTCTCCCATAACCTACTGTCACTCTTAAGACAGTCAAGGTCCAGCTTCTAAAAGCACAGGACCCAGCTTGCTTGCTTGTTAACACAGGAGTCCCTGAAAGCTCTAATTTTGTAAGCAAACTTGGGAGGGCTACTGTTTTTGTGCATTGACATACATGTATGCTGACCGCAGAAAGGTACTGCTGAAATGGATTGTTAGGAAGTAGATACTTAATATATATGTAACATATTTAGAGAGTATTATGCTCTTCCTCAGAGACAACTGAAAGGAAGTGTAATTAAAGGCAAAAACATATATCCAACTGGAAGGAATATTCTTAGTGCGTTTGTACTTCTATGTATGTTCATAAAACACTTCCATAGTACTTTTCTGAGATCTATTTCCCTGTTTGACTTTTTGGTACTGTGATATTTCTCAGACTGTACCACATATTTTTGGTTGTTCTACTGTCCTGAGTATCTGCTAGTTAACCTGTAGGTAGAGATGGGAGAGAAATTTGATTCAGTTTGCATTTAAACCTACCTACCGTATTTTTTGCTCCATAAGGCGCACCTGACCATAAGGTGCACCTAGTTTTTAGAGGAGGAAACAAGAAAAAAAATATTCTGAATCAAATGTTGTAGGATAGGAGTGGGGAGGGAAGGAAAAACACTGAAGGGACAAGGAGCACGCGTGGGGTGTGTTGAGAAGGAGGTGGCTAATGATGCAGGAGAAGGGTTTAAGGGAAGGGAGGAAAGGAAGGCAAAAGTTCTCTCCTCCCCCCCCCCAAGCCAGCCTCCCCCTCTCTCCCCCACCTGCATGTTTTCCGGCTGCCTGCGCGTCCCTGGCATGCTTCCCTAGACACAGCAGCAGCAGCACCTGAGCACAGGGAGGAGGCGGCGGCGGCAGCTGCCAGTTGCGCTCCTAGCTGCCGGAAGCTGAGCCGTGTGGGCTGGAGCCTGTGCGCAGTGTGGCTAGGAAGGAATTAGCAGGAAGGACACAATCCTTTCCCCTCTGCTTGCCGCGAGGGCAGGGGATTTCCCTGCTCTTTGTTGCATTTGTCTGCCACCAATCTCCTTGCTTAGCGTGTCTGCTTGCTGCGAGGTGACGGTGCCGCGGCCGGCGCTGAGCAATGGAAGAGGAATGGATCGTGTCCACCTGCTAATTCCTTCCTAGCCGCGTCACCTCACAGCAAGCAGATGCGCTGAGCAAGGGGAATGGGCCTTCGCTGGCCCATTCCGAGCAAACACAACAACCGAAAATACAAGAGGGTGGGCAGTAAGACCCTGAGGCAGAGGGCAGGAAAGGAATTCACTGCAGCTGTGCGCTCCCTGCCAGAAAGGGACAAGAGCAAAAGGCGGGGAGCAGCGGCTGACTTTAACCGCCCAGTTAAAACCGTATGCGGTGGGGAGCGCAAAACGAAATAGGAGTCGGAATTGAATCCTTAGGAAGGCACTACAATAATTAGGCAAGGGGAACAGGGCTGATGAACAGATGGTAGCCTTGGGATGCTGTACAGCGATCGAGAGGCACCACACACAAGGACACTCAAACGCCCCCTTTAACCACACGCTCTCCCGTGCAGCAACACGACTCACACGCCTCCACACACACACACACCAAAATATGCCCGATACAGGAACCCCAGCAGCCTCCTCTCTGCAGCCTTCCCTCCTCATGAGACACGATCCGATTTTCGCCCCTGCACTCGGGCAATTCGGCTTCAGGGACCACACATTCACTCCATAAGACGCACAGACATTTCCCCTTACTTTTTAGGAGGAAAAAAAGGTGTCTTGTGCAGCAAAAATTGCGGTAATTTGTACTTTCTAAAATAATACAAGAACACAGCCATCCTTCAAAATGAATTTTGCAATGCAGTTATCCATCCAAGTAACGTGTGCAAAAATTCATATACTTGGGTAAAGTGTGCATAGAACTGCATGAATGTAACATGCAAATACACATTATATTAGTAGAAATTGCATTTTTAAAATGTGTCCATTTGGAAGAACATGCACTAATATTCTGATAAATTTAATGAGAACTTAGGAAAAATCCACAAAGTAATGTGGAAATATGGAGAGCTGAACTAAAGATAGGAAAAATGAGGAACCATTTTGGAAAGTTTCATCCATCCCTAAGTTTAAGGCTATTTAATCTCTAACCGCTCCTTCAAAAAAGGGAGTTCATGTTCTCATGGTGTGAAGTTCTTCAGCTGACAGCCGCTGCGTTCTCCTGTAACAAAAGGCACACACATAACTGTGGTGGACAGATGGTGAAATATTCATAACCATTGGAAATGATAATTTTTGCTCAGTATCTCTCAAAATAGAGTATTACAATGGAATTCAGTAATGGCAAGTGACCAAACCACAGCAATCATGGGCAATACAATCCAGGTTCATCACCACATTTGATCCAAATGTGGTTAGGTTTTGAATGACAGGCAATCTTCACTGGTTATACCACCCTTCCATACCTTCATGTTGGTAAGAAATCTTGCAGCCACCAAAAGGGTTTGACATCTGCTGCAATGCTAAATGTTGATAGCCAATTCATGTGTTCAGTATTCCAGGTTAAGCCAGAGTTTCCCCACCTAGACTCCCTCAAGCATTCTGTACCTTTAAGAGCTGCATGGAAGAGAAAATATGCTTTGTGCAGCTTCCACTTCCACTTTAGCATGGTAATGGGAAAAAGCTGTGCATGGTGAAATATTCCTTTCCATTCAGTTCTTGTGGGTTCAGGAAACCTCTGGGTAACAATTATAGTCTGTCTGAGAAGCCTACTTAAGAGAACGTCAAGACTACCATGGCAAGAGAATTTGTGATCAAATAGAAAGCTCAGTTTTGAATATCACATGCTAATCATTTTGAGTGGGTTAGCTGGCATGTGCCTTACTGCATCACTCTTTTGTTTAAGAAAAACAGAGGTGGGAGAGATGAAGGCAGAAGCACTTTAGATGGTGGGGCCTCAGATTCACAGAGGTCTGCTTGCTACCTGAGCATTCTAGGAGCTGGGTTTGTTTGTTTGTTTGTTTATTGCATTTGCATACTTCCTTTCTGCCACCTAACCCAAGGTGGAATACAGTTTTAATTTATTAAACCAAATAAATGATATAAGAGGCAGGGGAGGGGACAATCCAACTGAAGCAGCCCTGATGTTAATTTGCCTGCCTGCCTCATTCTCTATTTTCCACAGAGCAATTGTTGAAACAAGGTCTGATGTTGCCTTTGGCTCAGGTAGTGTCCATTGTACCTTACTGGGGTGGGTGACTCTCTGATTGGAGCAGGCCCTGATATTATCACAGGACAGAGGATATCTGTTGGTGTTGTGATGGGGAGGGGAGAGGACAGTCCAACTGGATCAGACCCTGATATTGCTTTTGTCTGCCTCCATTAATTCCCACCACCATCACACCATATTAAAAAGGTAAAGGTAAAGGACCCCTGACAGTTAAGTCCAGTCGCCAGGCTTTCCCAGTCCAGGAATGACCGTAGCTGTTGAACCAGCCACAGTTATTAAAAGGCTATTGATGGCCCTCTCATTAATGTGATTTGTATATGTTTGTTCATACATGGTTGTGTATAATAAAAATAACTTGATAGTTGTTAAACAATCTCTTGTTCTTCTAAAAATAATACATGTATTCTTAGGATAAGAAGATTAATAACTCCAGGGATTCATCTAGCAGATAGAATATATTGATCACTGCCAGCCTCTCAAAGCTGTCATGTCGGAGCAGTTACTGTTGAATTTATCAAAATTGCTCAAAACATCACAATGACTAATTTCTGCTGGAAATAGAACAATAATTCTCAGTTTGGGATTTAGGTTTTAGGACTTTTTAGAGCTGTGTTTGTACATAGTAGCTTTTACCTTTGAGATCAGACTGCAGAGGCTTCTTCTCAATAGCAAGTATACCTTTTGGACTTCATAACAATGAGTCCTCTCCTTATTCTAATTCAGTGTTACTAATAATACTGTAAGGGCTGGTGCTCTGGAGTCAAGCTGGTAGTTGCATCACAAAGCAAGTGACTGGTTTGTGAGCAGCTCAAAGTAAGAAGTTGGACCAGTGTCAGGTGCTAGATTATAGGCACAGATTATTGGCCCTTGTGTTATGCTTTGCTAGCAACTCTAGTGTCACACTTCTGATTATCTGCAGTTTGGACACTATTTACAGAAATTCTGTCTGCAACTGTATGGAAGCTTACTGACACATTATGAAAATTAATGTCATTCTCTCCCCTATGTTTGTGTTATTTGTGGTATCTTGCAATGCTCTGAACCAAGCAAGCCATGCTCAACAGAGACATGACAATGGTCAAGACTGTAGGTTGGGTTCCACTCAGGGACACAAGTAGTTCAAGTAAGGCACAATGGTACAGAGTGGGATAGGATTCTTCTCTTCAGCAAAGACTTGGTTGGTTAAATGCCCTCAAGTAAAGGATCTTCACTGAGTCACATTTAATTTGTGGGGTTATATCAACCTGATCTGGGATGAGCTGCTACTCTATTCAAATGGCAGTTTTATGTGTGGGGTTGTAGGAGCAGGGCTTAAATTTGCTTTCATTTATTAGCTAGGTCCTTGTGTGGCAGATTCCTGGCTGTGAGAAACATGGTGTGGTTGGAGCCAATTTCACAGCTTGCAACATAGAAAGAGTTACCATTTGCAGAACTGAGTCTGAACTTTAAAAGCTCCTTTAAATCTTATTAGAAATATGCATTGAAAGAGTCTGAAATACTTACAGTGGTACCTCGGGTTAAGTACTTAATTCGTTCTGGAGGTCCGTTCTTAACCTGAAACTGTTCTTAACCTGAAGCACCACTTTAGCTAATGGGGCCTCCCGTTGCTGCCGCGTTGCGGGAGCACAATTTCTGTTCTCATCCTGAAGCAAAGTTCTTAACCCGAGGTACTATTTCTGGGTTAGCAGAGTCTGTAACCCGAAGCATCTGTAACCTGAAGCGTATGTAACCCGAGGTACCACTGTACTTTAATGTGGAAGAGCCAAGGTGGTGCCCTCCAGACTGTAAGCCCCAGTCACCAAACCAATGGTTAGGGAAGACGGGAGCAGCAAAGGTTGTAGTCTGGTAGTAGGGCACCAACATGGGATAACCCTGTTATAACAAGTAACTGCATATCATTTGCAGCTCTGCTGCTATGTGCAATAAAACAGAGGTGGCTGAAGCTGTTTTTAGTCACCCACCACCCTCTTCTCAAATCAGTCATCTCTTTCTACCTCTGAAATGTTCCACTTCTTCTGATGTGATGCCATTCTGACATGGACTTGGAGCGGGTCAGGAAAAAGGAAGGATGACTGTCGAACAATGGCATCACACCACTGAGTGTGTCTCTTATGGATGGGCAAATCTGACAGCTCTGGTTTCTCTGTTTCCCATTTTCCTAGTTTTATGTTTGGTTCTCCACATTTCCACTTCAGTTTGCTTTGTTTCCTGGTGAAGTGCTAGATTAGATGCTGAAGGTGTGTGCCTGGCCTGGCCTTTGACACCTGAGATATAGATATAGTAGGACCCACCCTATTTTATTGATTGCAATCTATCTTAATTGTTTTAAATATTTTAAGAAAATGGCAACCTACCCTGGGATCTCATAGTAAAGGGTGGGTATGCACACAACAGGGACGCGGGTGGCGCTGTGGGTAAAACCTCAGTGCCTAGGACTTGCCGATCGTATGGTCAGCGGTTCGAATCACCGCGGCGGGGTGAGCTCCAATCTTTCGGTCCCAGCTCCTGCCCACCTAGCAGTTCGAAAGCACCCTTAAGTGCAAGTAGATAAATAGGTACCGCTTTATAGCGGGAAGGTAAACGGCGTTTCCGTGTGCTGCGCTGGTGCTGGTTCGCCAGAGCAGCTTCGTCACGCTGGCCACGTGACCCGGAAGTGTCTCCGGACAGCGCTGGCCCCCGGCCTCTTAAGTGAGATGGGTGCACAACCCTAGAGTCGGACACGACTGGCCCGTACGGGCAGGGGTACCTTTACCTTTACCTTTTATGCACACAACACTGCCATGGAACAGAAGGTTAGTTCTGGGTTGAGGAGTAGAATAGGCTCAGAAAGGCACCACATTGCAATCAGGGTCAGGGTTGAAGGGACTGTGTGTATTTATATCCAAAATCTATTAATGTGGAGTGTTGCATCCCCTCAGCTCCCTAGGAACCTGTTTTTTGCTTAAGGCAATGGTGGGAACCCTCTGGCCCCTGGACCTAACTAGGCCAGTCATGCATTCCCATCTGGGCTGTGGGGCCATTTCAGCTAAAGTCATGCCTGAAGTCATATGACAACAGGTGTGGGATTGGTAAAGATTCAGCTTGGTGAAGCACCACATTCAAAAGGAAGAATCAGGAGTTCACTCAGTGCCAAATTCAAGCCAAAGCTGCAAAATGCACTTATGAGTAGAAGAGAAGAAGAGAAGTGTTTGGATTTGATATCCCGCCTTTCACTCCCTTTAAGGAGTCTCCAAGCAGCTAACATTCTCCTTTCCCTTCCTCCCCCACGACAAACACTCTGTGAGGTAAGTGGGGCTGAGAGACTTCAAAGAAGTGTGACTGGCCCAAGGTCACCCAGCAGCTGCATGTGGAGGAGCGGAGACGCGAACCCGGTTCCCCAGATTACGAGACTACCGCTCTTAACCACTACACCACACTGGCTCCACCACATGAGTGTGCTCCAGTTCTTCCCTTCCAGCCACAGAAGGAAGTTACAGTCTCATGACATCATATGATTGACGCCACCTAATTCCTAAAGTGAACCACCCTTTGACTAGATTCAGTTCCCCACTCTGGCTTAAAGCATGTGGCACAGGTGGGTCCCCTTTTGCTTTTGAAAATGGGGAGCTGGCACTGCATCTTTGTCCTAGAATCTTAGGTGTGTGATCTGATGCCTGTAGCATCTTGGAGAGGCTTACACAGTTTGCTATCTCCATCTTGGGATCTGAGTTTAAACCTGACCTTATCGCTTATAGCTATAACATCCATGCCTATTTTTTGTTTTTCTTCATTGCTGTACCTCTTGTTCTGTGTAACATCTTCCTGATGCAGAACTGAAGCATTTTCCACTATTTTATGACATTTTGGCTGGTCCTAATGAAGGTATCAACCAAGGATTTCGTATGCTTTTTTCTTACCGCCCAACACCTGTGGCTTTTTTGTTTCCATGTGAAAGACTTGGGCGTTTCTGATGGATATTTCCTATTGATGATCCTCTTGAAGGTTATCATACTTGTTGGTCACCAGATCAGAGTCAGGGTTGCTTCTGGGGCAGCATGAGAATCTTCGCTGGTGATTTCTCCTCCTCAGTTCAGTTTAGAAATGGCTCTCTTAAGCCAAACTTAGTTGACTTGAGACTGACTTTTCTGAATACATTGCACCCTTCTTCCCCACTAGGTCTTACACGGATGTTCAAGCAGACAGGTAGGTTGGAAACTTTTTGTGAGAGATGCCTGTTGAAGGTAATGGCCCCATATAACTTCATGCACTCTGTATTTCATCCACTTACAGAATGGAACTATACCCCTGATTTCTTAATAGCTCTTACTGCAAACTCCTTCCTGATTTTCTTTAACATGATGAAATGTTTCACATGGCAATGTCTGAATAAAAAGCTGAGCTTTGGCTTATTGCAATAAGAGTAAGAAATAGGTCCAAACAAGCAACATAAATTGTGTGCACAGTGGAATGTTGGGCCATTTTTGTTTATTTGTATCATTTTGCCTAAAAATTCATATCTTCCCTGATGAGTATGTGCTTCAGGAGACAAATGAGAGTTTGAGTTTAGCCTCATCACAAGCAATGGTGGATTTACCTGGATTCACTCAATGGGGCATATTTCTGAGTAGAAGTGCCTTTATTCATGGGGGGGGGGGGGCTACTGTGAGGGAACAATAGACACGCCCCTGCTTCCAAAGAAGGCACACTTAGCCAGCCAAGCTCAAAGCCCTTCCTCTCTCCATGCTATACCTACTATTTCCTTACTTCTTTTTCTCCTAATCCTTCCCTTTGGTTGGCATGGGGCAGCAACTGAGTCAGCTCTTGGTTCAGGGCTCAAGCTCAGTGTTAGCTAGCTGTTGTATGTGTGCGTGACAGACCCACCCCCTACACACATACCTAACACCCCTCCCTCACAAACATAATATGCTTATTTCCCCCATCTATAACTGGCTGTTGCAATCTGGCAAAAGCTTTACAACCAGAACGCAAGCAACAGCAGATCCACTGATGCCTGCTTCTGTAGCTGCATCGCAGCACCAGACCAAACCTAGAAGTGTATCTTCCTTCTTGTGTAGTGGAGAAAATCCTGCACTTGGGGGCATCGCAAGGGTCAGCACACCCAGAATGCAGTGGATTAACCTTGCCCTGGGAAAACCACCTTCATGATGATGCTATCTCCCCACTAGGGACTTCTTCCACCTTTAGAGCAGCAGTGTACAAGCCACTTGCACGGCTGATAGCAGGGTGAGATAGTGATGTTGGTTGCTGAAATGCTTTGTTAGCTAGACATGGAAATTAAGTTGAGCGTAGTAGTGATTTAACAATGGCCCCCAATTTCATTGGGGCAGGGGGAAGAGTGTGAAAGAAGCAGAACACATGTGTTTTCCTTATTTCTACAGGGAGTGTCAGCGGGTTTTATGGGCTGCTTATGAAGGGTTATTAAAATGAGCAACATGACTCTAGTTCCAAAATACAACTAAGGCACAATGTGTGGCCCTGTTGCAATGGAATGTGAGAACAGCACACAACGGGCATACACATGGAACCGCAGAGAGCTACAGTGCAAAAAACAGATTTGGAAAATGAATTTTTGGCTGCTATGCACATGAGCCCTACTAGGAGTGAAGTAACTTTCCTTCTTCCCTTCCTCTTGTTTTGTTCTGTCTTGTCTTTGTGGGTCCTCTAGTGGCCACTGATCAGGGTGCAGTAACGCAGAGGCCTCATATAGCCAAGAAGACTCTTATTCTGGATTGCAAGCCTTTGTTGCCCCATCTTTCAGAGGAACCAGGACCCCCCCTCCTTTGTATGCTTTCCCTCTTGCTGTATTGTTAAAAGCTGGGCATCGCTTTGTTAAGATCCCAGCAGAGGCCTTTGGAAACCATATGAGTGGCCCCATAGAAGCGACCACTCTCATAAGAGCCGACATAACTCCTGCTGCCATGCTTTGGTCCTTCACATGACATGATCCCAGAGGAAGCATGCTATGCTTACAAGATATTGGGATAAAAAGCAGAATTTTGATCTGAAAGAAAATATTAGACGCAGCGTGGAGTGAGACAACTGAAAGAAGAAGCAGGAATTGTTCTAACCTGATCAGGGCAATGGTTGGCACCTACCAGGAATGAAAGGTCCTATGTCAATTTATCTATCTTTATTTATTTGTTGTAGGTATTTAAATACCGCTTAATCACTAACATTTCTACAAACAGGTTTATGTTTGTTATTTGTTTAAAATGGTACAAATTAAATGGCTACAAAATGGCATTCATCCATAATACCTACAGTAAATGTGTGGTTGAAAATGATTTGGTTTGTGGGAATGGAGGCAAAATTCACTTAGTTCAACCCAGGAAGAGGAGACAGAAAATGGAGCATTGTGAGAGAACCTGTCTTTTATGATTTATATGAAGCAGAAATTTAAAGTAGTGTTGTGAGTTTTGGAGGAGTAGGCTGTGTGCCTGAGTCCTTTCTAATTCCTTGATCCAACAAGGACTCAGTTGCTGGAATAGCAAGACAAGTTTATTGTTTGTGAGTTGTGTGCAAGAGCTAGAAGCTAGAAGCAAACTATAGGCTATGCAGCTGAGAGACAGAGCCAAGCCTGTTTTCTGCTATAATCCAAGACTGTGGCTGTGGAAGAAGGAAGACCCTCTTGGATGTTAATGCTATGAGCCCCTCCATTGTAGGCTCAGGTTGTATATATGTGTAAAAAACCATACATCATAATGACAGCACAGTCTCTGCTATGCCACATTCTGAGGAAACCAGACTCTGAGTAAGTGCCCGGGACCCCTGGAATCCTGCACCAATCAGAGATTGGGGGGCATGCAACACTGATGTTAGAAGTGGGATTCATGTTTCTGGGATGAGGATCTGTGAGCGAGGTGTGCTTGAGTCACGATGGAGGGAGGAACAGCAGTTCAGGAGGGAGGAGCAGTTCAGGTTGATGCTTCAGCAGCAAAGCTGACAAAATATGGAGCAGCTTGAGCAAATGATCCAGCAGCAAAAAAGCACTGACTGGAGAAAATGGAGTTGCTGCAAGCTGAGAGGGTGAGAAACCCCCTTGGGCAGAAAAGCGTGGCTCCATGCAAGGTGAGAGCCCTGCCTGAGGAGATGCTACAGGGGTTTGAAAGTGCCCCAGGACCCCAGATGGAAGCAGTGACCAAAGAGTGTAGATGGGCAGCTGAGGGGCTGGAACTGCAAGGAACTGCAGTCAGCAGCTGAAGGGAAGGAGGAAAGACACCTTGGAGAAGGGCTATCCAATCCTGAGAGACAAAAGAATCCAAATAAGGAGAACAGGGACAGAGAAAGCAATTTTATTTTGTGAGAGAAGAGTCTAGCTGCAAACAGCTGCGATACAAAACAAAACAAATGGTTAATAGTCTCTGGATGCACCCAGTCTACATGAGAAGCTCAGTGTGTGAAGAGGTTTGAGTTGATTGCTCCACCTCAGACCACATGGCTCCCACCAGCCACTCCTGAGGTCCCCCAGAAATAATTTAGGAACTTTCACCACTTTGTAACTAAACCAAGTTTACTGCCCATGCAACGTTTCTGACCAATGCATGGAAAAGCACATGAATTTGACCTTTGATGAGTTAGTAAGTAAACCAATTTTTAATTTAGCAAAGGTGGTCTTTTCCAATGCTGGGGGAAGAGGGAAGTTCCCCCACAATGACATATTTTAAAGGTCTATCAGCCTATGTTTCCACACTTTACTCTACTGCATATTTTGTAATTTTAAATCTCTCTTGCAGTTCTCTCACTTTGTACTTGCCCCAAACTTGGGTCTTGGCATCCAGGAATTCTCGTTTTACAGACATATATTTTTGAACCAACACAAATGAAGTCAGTTTGCTTAAAAATATGGATGAAATTAAACTCTCTTTCATGTTGTGTGTGTGTAGGCTATACATTGTTGGACAGTTTTGAAGGAAAGGCTAAGCAGCCGTCTATTGCTCTGGAATTATTGCATCAATCAAGGGATTGGACGAGATGACCTAGAAGGGCCCCTCATCCTCTAGGAGTCTACAGCCTCTTCTGTACTTCTAGCAGTTGTGTTCATGTGGTTTTCATGTGCGGCACTAATGCTTGAGTAAGGGGAAGCGGGGTGGTGCCCCTACCCCTGGTGACATCTGCCTCGCCTGCCTCTCTGACTTCAGCATGTTGTCTATGCAAAGTTCCGGATATTTTGTCTCTATCTGGCATCCTAAGTGATGTTTGGCAGTTGATATACTGATTTCCATTTCCGTGCACTGCTCTGGTTCGCCATAAAGGGAGATGAGCGTGGCAACCCCAGAGTCAGTCATGACTGGACCTCATGGTCAGGGGTCCCTTTACCTTTACCTATACTGATAATATTTAATAGTTGGCATGTAATAGTATTAGTTACTTGCATGTATTTGATAAAAGACAAAATGAAATGGAATTTGATATCAGACAGTTTCTGTGAGTTCAGATTGTGAGACAATCAAGAGATTCTGAAAGAAGCACTAAGATAAAAGATGCATTATAATGTAAATATTAATATTTAATTTATATTAAAAGGTTTAATATTTGAGTAGCAAGACTGGATTTTTTAGGCATATTTCAAATATATGTTTCAGCTGTAAAACACCTGTGCACAATGAAATTTCTAATTGATGTGAGAGAGATAAAAAATAGCATAATATTGAAAAAGTAAACCGGCTGCAGAACAGTTTCAGAAAAAGGCTTGAATATCAGCATTTCAGTTCAAGAGGTTTGTAGTCTCAGTGGAATGCAAAAGGTTCTGTTGGTAGTTCAGTTGTCTTTCTTCTCTAATTGATTTTATTGTTTGCTTTTTCTTCTGCTTCCCTTCTGGCCATTGTGTTTGTATGAAGGCCGACAGCTTTCTTGGTCATCTTTATCTATCTGTGCTGCAACCTGTCCCGCTTCACAAGGTACAAGGAACATCATCCCCACATTTGTGATATACTTCTGTCTCTGTGTTGATATTTATAGTAAACTGCTATGTGTATAAATGAATAGGTGTGAGAGAGAATGTGAGGGCATGCCTCTGATTACACTTGTCTGCTGTGCCTCGTTGCTGATGGCTCAGATACAGAGACGGGTGTGCCATAATGGGGGGGGGGGATACCATGGCAATGGCTAGTCTAGGGAGGTGTTCCTTAGTGCATGACTTCTGCAAGTGTCAGAGAGAGGAGGAAAGGCTTGGAGATCACAGTGGCTGTGTGCCCTTGAACAAGGAGCAAGAGTGAGAGCAAGGAGTTGCGACCGACTGAGTGAGAAAGTGTGAGTGTGAATAATAATAATAATATAATAATAATAAATTCATACTGTCAGGGGTTCAGGAGCAGAGGCACAGGAGAGGGAGGAAATGGAGAGCGAGGGGGAGGAGTCCGAAGGAAATGTCAGCGATGACAGCAATCCGAGTTCTCTGAGTCTTTCCAGTGACTCGGAGGATTCACAGAAAGGAGCCCCCATAGTCAGGGCAAGAGGAGTGCCCAAGGAGACACCTCGGGAAGAAGGGGCCAGAGGGGACTCAGAGAGCAGCAGCTGGAAATCAGGACCAGCGTCCCCCCCAGAGTGCAGTAGGGGGGAGGAGTCCCAGGCATCGGGATCAGGTGGCGCGCGGGCAGCGGGAGAACAGGAGGCAGGAGTGACCACACCCCCGTCAGGGAGCGAGGAAACGGTCGTCAGGAAAGTTAAACGCGCGCGCGCGCCAAGTTCAAATGTACAGGAGGGCGGCACGGTGGGCAGCCCGGGTAGGGAGCCAAGTCC